>NC_061492.1:3441464-3653247 GCF_022539355.2 Hippoglossus stenolepis
AACCATTAAGGAAAACGATGCTCCGTTTTGACAGTTTCATCCCGAGCAGTCCGTGTGGTGCACATGCATGCCGTGCCAGATGTTGGTTAGCGTATAGCCTGCATGATTGCTGAGGCCGTTAACGCTAACTGACAAGCAAACGCTGCCGTTACAGGAAGCCATGAGTCTTTTTTTTTTTTTCCGACAGAAGAACTTGAGTGTGACGTTGGGTTTTCTCTCGTCATGTCAATCGAAGCCGTCTTTAAAGCTGTACTGGAAACATCTGACAGGTTTTGTTTTCTCCATACCTGTGAGCCACAGAAAATGCAGTTCAAAGAACAATCCTGCCAGAAGCAATGTCTCAAAATTACAGCAGAGCTCAATTTCTTAACTTTTTCCCTTTTCTACCCCCCAAAAAAAAGTCACATAAGAGCAGAATATTCGAACGAGTCCCCGGAGGCTGAGCTTCAGGATGTAACACAGCTTTTCAACATTATGCTAAGAAACCAGGCAACAAGCGAACTTCACAGGAAACTACAGCGTGAATAAGACGTGATAGTATCACAGCAGCGGATCACGTGAAGAACCGGACTGACGCTACTTATGATTTATGTGGTTTCTGATGGTTCCTGTCATTCTCTATACATCCCTTCTGATTCCTGCTTCCACAAATACCAAACACTGGATTCTACCATCGAACAGGAGTGGAGTGATGATGAGTCACGGCCGTGTTTACGTCCACGATCATACAGAGCAACACTCATAGCCTATGTAAGACTGTCAGCAGCATTAAAACCTATAGGAGCCATATGATGCTTTTAACCCGTTTCTAAACCGAGGCTGCAAAGAGGAGCTGCAGCAAGTCTGAGGACAGTGATGCATGTTCTGAACATCAGAGCGTGCAAATCTTTCCAAGTAAAAAAACCTAAATTAAGATGAATGATTCTAAGACGTCTCCTTTAATGGGGGAAAAAAACAGATACAGGATGCAACACGTTTTGGTTTTTCTGTGTACATCTCAAACTGTGAAGAACACCAGAGCTTTTCCAAAAGAAAGTCACAATAAGAATATATTAAGATGTCCGCATGATACAGATTTCTTCCAGGGACGATCAACATATATTTGCAGTTTTGGATTCTGTGTGGTGAGATAAGAGAGGAGAGCTTCCAGCCTCCGGTCAGATTAGCCACACTTTACTGGAGCCCACTACTCAAAGTCCCAGTCAGTGAAGCTCTAAGTGTAATTAAATCAGTGTGAGTAGGAATAAATCACTGCACGGAGATGAATCATTAAAGAAAATCATAATTCTCTGAAGTTTTCTGTTATGCAAAGTGTGTTTCTTAATCCAACAGCAAATGAAAACACATTTTTTCTGCTTTGCTGTGTGAGCAATTACAGACGGTGTGAGGTCGGTCACAGTCTTATTCAGGAACAACCTCAGTTCTCTAATCAGATTAGCAGAGTTCAAAGTCATCACTTCAAAGCCACATCCTGTATCTGCTTCAAACCACACACACACACAGTACATGTGTGCTTTGATCCTGTTGCTTTGTGACTTATGAAGTGATTGAACTCGGACACGTGATCACGATGTTACAATACATCAAATAAACGTAATATTAAAAAAAAGAGACTGACGAGTTACATCTGAAATGCTAAAGAAAGTTTAGCTAAATAACGCTATACAAAGCTAATAGCTAACTAACGAGGAAGAAAGCTTAGTTAATTAACGTTTAATAAAGTTTAGCTAAATAACACCATACAAAGCTGTACAAAAATGTTATGGTAATAAATTCAAAGCTTTTAGGAAAAGTGAGTCTGGACCAAAGTGGTGGACGGACTGATGTTTAAGTCTATGAACTTAGTACTTATAGTACTTATAGTATATTTAATATAAAGAAAAATTGTCTAAATCAAATGCCGCAATAGAGAAAAACTATATTAAAAAATATCAGGTAAAAAACAAATTACAATTTGCTGCATTCTCTGGTTTTAGACCTGAGTGGGTCCATTTGAACTGCTTCTCTTTAAAGAGAGATTTTCAACGAAGAATAAAATATAATGAGACTTGCTTTTTTCATGCATATCGTTCTCATTACAATCCGAGCGCTGAATCCTAAACCACGTGCACGTGTAGGAGACGGACGTCTGTCACTGGCACGACGGGCTGTCGGTGTGCGTTAAGCATTCTGCAGTTGTCGTCTTGTGAGGTGAGAGGTTTCCCTGCGGAGGAGGAGCGATGGCTCACGATCTGCAGAGCTGGCAGCGCCGGCCTTGTTAGCCGTACCTGACGCCTCAGCTCCTCTGCTGCAGTCCCCCCCCCCCCCTTCACGTCGGCTCATCTCGCCCGTGATTACACAGGAGGTGCAGAGACATCCTTGGATTCTTACTTGCACACACATGATAATAAACGCAAAATGAAATATTCATGAAGGTGCACAGTGGGTTCATATACTGAGCATCTCATACATATGGGATACATTTATATACTTACATGCTGTATATATGCACACACACCTCGTTTTCTATATCCACATTACACAACACTGCACACATTCATACATGCACCTGCACCTCAGGAATATTCTCCTTTCATTATTTTCATGTTGTGCTCGGGACGTCTGCTGGATTTCTCTTTTGTCTCAACAGTATTGATCTGGAACTCCGTGGGGAGTCTCCCTTCCAGGACCCTTTGCTCTGCACCAAACAGATACACTTGTTCTGAAAGCACCAGGTTACCGCTCTGCTGTGCTTCTGTTCGGGCTTAACCCGGGTGTCTGAGGGCAGGGCGCGCCGCCAGAGCTCACCTGCCCTCCGACCCTCCGGACAGCGTGGGCAGCGCCGATCCCACTCCCTCAATGCATCATTAGTAAATGGACCGACCTTTACATCAAAATACAAACAACAACTTATTCAGGTCAAGCCCCCGTAAAGGCGTCTGCGCTTTCGCTGAATTAAAAGCATTGACAGGATGATGGATAATCCACATATGCGAGCTGGCCCCGACTGTGCCGGCACAGAGAAGCTCTATTTCAGGGGGAGAGCAAAGAGGGAAACCCCAGATGTGATCACCTCGATAACGGTGGAGGCTGAGAATGGGGGATATAAATGTGGAGCTCAGAACAGTAGGCTGTGGGTTTACAGGAGATTTACCGGCCCAGCAGAGCACCTGGGCTCCTCCAGCCGCCCCAAATGAGCCACTTTAATTGGACTGATTTGGCTGACCAGTGCAGTCTCTGCCTGTCTGCAGCCCCGGCAGACGGAGAAGAAAGGGAGGAAAGCAGAAAAAGGAGGAGGTGGAGAGTATGATGAGAGGGAGGTGGGGGGGCAGGAGATGCAGTCTGGCTGCAGATGAGCTGTTAGCCACCCTGTTAAACTGCTCCTCTTATCTTAACACCAGGAAATGGATCACTAAACTGCTTTTGTTTAAATCTGACTCCGGGGGGAAGAAATCGTCACATGAGAAATGTGTCTGAGGAACGCGGCGGCGTTAAGTCGAAACACGGCAGGAAAACTTATCTCCAGAAGTGTTTTCTGTCTTTGAAAAGCTGCAGAGAGGCGCCGGGAGAAGAGGAATCTTCTTCATGACTCCGCGGTGCAGCTTTCTAAATATTTGATACGTCTACCTCGGCTTAGCAAAGGTGACAAGTCACATCCTGGTGGCAAATGTGAAAAAAGGCTAATTTGTTGTTGATGTGAAAATACAGAGTTGTCGCATCTCGTTTCGCACCAATTTCGTTGCGTTAATGAGTCTGAAACCTTGCAAACACAAAGGTCTGTGGCACAAAACTCCCAAAGAGACAATGAACAGCACAGTGTTGCCTGGTTTAAGTTTGTTGTCTCTGCTGTGTTTCTTGTTTTTTTGTGAAACCAGAAGTTACCATATTTTGAGGAGCAGGGGGTGGAGCCTCGAGGACACTGCACGCCAAACTACACCTGCGACCTGCACCCATTGGCCGTACTAGCTGTCAATCACGCATGTGTCCCGAAATACATGGTGCTTTATCGTGTATTTGACTTTAAATGGGACCATAATTTACTAAATGAACATCGTGTTGTATTGAAGGAAACTTAAAACGAGAAATCAAGACCATAAACTCCTTTGGAAAATGCTTATCATAGACTTCAATAGAAACTGACTTGTTTTAAAAACCTTTCCACATCCAGAGAAGAGGAGAAGATTTGGGTTTTAACCTGGGAACAAAGGCACTGAAATGAAAACAGGGCTCTGCACTTACTGTTTTCCTCAAAGAGCTCATGTGCCCTTCAGTTACAAATGTGGAGCATATACACAACTTAAAGGGCAAAATATAAATTTATCAAACACTGTATTTTTCTTTAATTAGGTAATTAGGAGACATGTATACACCAAATAGTTCTATAATAATATTAACTTTATTTGTAAAGTCCCAGCATCGCCGTTACCCCCTGCCGCCACCCCCCCCCCCCAACTATTGATGAAACAGCGCGTCTATGTGACACGTTGACGTTTCACTGCTGCAGACAACTTAATCCCACACACCTCATTTTTTCATGAGCTTCTCGATCCCAAAACCTGAAGATGGTTGTAACGTCTGAGAGCCTTAAAGTATTGATGTGTTCCGAATGAAAGTCCAGTTGGGAGAAGCCACCGCCGACAGTGACATGACGGGATCCGTTAGAAAGGAGACGTCTCTGTTGGATTTGCGGGAACTGAAGAAACACTCTGTCAGCGTGTGGTTTTACAGTGTGGAGCCTCTTCCCCTCACAAACTATCTCTGACAAGTACTGACAGCGGCGTGTCGCGCAAAGAGAACACCAACTCTCAGCAGCCATGTTGAATTTACACCAGCCATCTAGATACTGGGACCATCCGCCAGCAGCGGTTGTGATTTTAACGGCCGACAGTGACGCTCAGCAGCCGCTTCAGATGATGAGCTGCAGCTGAACACTTTCTGCAGTGATTTGCTAATTATCATACGTGTTGGAGCTCAGTGAACCAACCTCAGCGTCACTCAGCACTGGGTTCAGCTAATATATCCCTTCCTCAGCAGGATGCAGCTTTGGTTCTCACAGGCTCCTGGTAAAAACTCTGGAGAATTTCTGAGTGAGGCCACATGAGAATACAGCCGGAGATTCTCTGGAGGATTCAACCTGAGCAACGGACGCATAACTAAAGAAAAACCCGAAAGGAATACGAATACAAAAGAGGAGCCACACGGGGAACAAGACGAAGACGAAGATGTCAACTTGGAAAGACAACGAGATTCAGAGGGCTAACGTTGATGAACTCTAAACACAATCATGTAAATTCTGCAGTGGAATCCAAACGCCGTGTTCCTCCTCCTGAACTCCAGTTCCTGTTCCACAACACGCTGCATTAACCATGGAACAGAGCGACGCCAAGAAAACAGTTGACATCATTGAAACGCAACAATAACAAACAAGGACGTCTCATGAACATTTAACGTTGACAGGCAGTAGAAAGGCTTCATCGGGGATGGAGGGATGTTCGCACGGCTCGCACTGTCAAGCCCCGGAAAACCAAGACGCTCTGCACACGCCACGCACACGCATGGCAGCGTGGCAGCGCGGCAGCGCGGCAGCGTGGCAGCGTGGCCCCGGCCCTGAGCTGACAGCCATTGACAGACACCAGAGTAATTGTTATTCAGAGGCCCACAAGTGTTGGGATGATCCTTAAGTGTCTGACAATTCATCGCTTTGACACCAGATAGACGTTAAACCACAAATCTCTGCCTCGCGCTCACTTACAACACATTCAGATTACAGAGAGAGCGACGAAGCTTAGAGCGAGTAAACCATTTTTTATTGGGTGACCGTGACACAATGTGACGATAACGTTCGCGATCCCAAACTCACTCCGGAGGTAAAATGTCAGCGGCACAAGATTTACACGCTGCTTTAGGTTCAGAGCAGATGGAAACGCCATTTGATCATTTGATCATCAACACAAACTACTAGACGTCATCAGGAGTCATCAACATTTGACCCAGATGCATCTTGATCGCCCCCTGGTGGCTGGCTGCAGTATAGGTCATAAGCACCACCTCCTCCATGTTAGTGGAAAGGATACGGACCAAATCAAGATGGTTTCCTGTAATTTTAGGTAGTTCTCACCACACTGGGGTTTGTTCATGTTCCTGATAAGTTTGGTATTTAATACGTTATTTGAGGCTATAAAAAACAGGGTGAAATGATTGACAGATGAGACTGACTCGCAATTGGTCGAGGGTGTGTATGGGCGTGACCTCAACACCACGGCTCCCCCCCCATGATCCCTACCGCATCGATCTGCTATCGTCTGATGATGATGAATCGGTCTCTAGGGGCAACGGACAATATTCCGTGGCCTCGGTAGTAGACAGCAGAAATCGGACACATTTCTTTTATCACATGAGTCGAGTGTTTGTTCTCACGAAACACAAACAGCAATACTTTGTGTATTTGATTCTACAGACTTGATCTGGACTTTCATACTAAAGGGCCCGGGTGGAGAAAGTCCGCAGATAACCTAGAGACTCTCCCTCGGACATTCGGTGTCGGTGCATGTCTGAAAGCTGAGTTCTTCCTCTTTTCCTCTTTCCCTCCACAAAGCCTGCTCAAACAGGATTTGGTCAAACTAGAAACAGAAATCATCCCCGACATGTAGAATCTGTTTATAGAGATTATTGCTGCACAGACTGGCTCCAAATTAAGAGTTCGACTCCAGGACGTTTGGCCTCATTTCTGGAGAGTGGAGGGAAGTGGAGACGCGTCGTCCACGATCCAAACACTGGATGATCTGATGCACTGAAATTGAAATTATGACACTTTTGGTACAATTCATTTAAATCCTACTTTTTAAACCATCAAAGCTTTATACGCTGAGGCTGAAATGTGGTTCTTTGTGGTTCGCTGACAGGTTCGTTTTGTACAGGACGAAGGGGATTTGTCTGATTACGAGGTTGAAACTTAGTGCAAAAGAGAAAAAAGAGTTATAAAACAGAGGATCACATTAACACACACCCGTCGCTGAGTCAGACACATTAACAATACTTCAGACAAGCTTCAGTGAGCAGTGTCAGCAGGAGTTGGCCTCGAGGTCATGAAACTTTCATCCGACTTCCATCTTTATCAGGCTCCACAACGCAACTGTCAACAAGTCACAGCTGGAAAGTTTCATCTTTACTTTTCCTCAAGGTTGTGTCATTAAATTTTTCATTTCCAGACAATTATAAATAATAGAGCAGTTATTCTTAGCGCTGATGACACGAGGATTTTTAAAACTTGGGCGCTCTTGACGTGTCATTAGTGGGATGTTTTGTTTGTGTTTCTTCACTTTAGTGGGTCACTTTTGTTGTCTTGATGACAGACGTGTCGACGGTGACACTTTGCCTGCCTCGGCTGTCAACAGAACAACATGGTTCAATTCTTAAAAACTAGCTGACAGGCAGCCAGGGGGACGAGCAGCAATGCCCACAAGGTTCCTGGATGGGCGCGTGTGCATCTGTAAACAAAAAACTCTCCGACAGCGACGCCTTGAACTTGTACCCGGCAGCCAGACAAACCACTAAGCGCCGCCTTGTATTCATTAGTGGGCCATTTTGTGTGGTCTCTCGCTGGGCGTTCGGGCTGGCAAGTGACAGGTTGGTGACAGGGCTTTCATCGCCACCGTGGGCATGGAAAGCCCAAGTTGCGGCACGTCCCAGTCGGCTCGGTGTGTGTTGTGCAGCCCAGATCTGTCCCAGCCGTCTCGCTGCTTCTCAGCTTTGACTGGGTAGTGATTCCGGAGCCAGACGTGATAAATATTCCATCTGCTGAGAGGCCGTTTGCCTCCCCTGATCCTCGGCAGAATGAGCCATGAAAAGACCAGCCTGCCTGCTGCCTGTCTCTATGTGTGTGTGTGTGTGTGTGTGTGTGTGTGTGTGTGTGTGTGTGTGTGTGTGTGTGTGTTTCCCGTTGAGCCTCGTCAGTCCCTCTTGCTTTAACTTTGTCAATCTATCTCGTCCGTCTGTCTGTCTGCGTGTCTTTACCTTCTTGTCTGTCTGTAAACCTGCCGACCTGTTTGTTTTTTGTTTTCTGCCCCAGGGTACATCTGCCTGTCTCTGAGTTAACCATCAGCATGTATCCTACGTACTGTATGGAGCTATGAACAACAAATACTTTTATTTGAATACTTTTGAAACATCTTTTTATGGAATAAATAGTACGGCACATTCCAAAACTGGAAAAAACCGTCTTTGAAAGGTTGAAGCTCGGTGTTTAAAAGCTTAAAATATAATAAAGAACCATCTCGCATTACTGAAACTAAGTTTTGAAGCTTTGCATAATGTTTTCAAAGGCTGAAAAAATAGTCAAACCTCTGCAAACTTTATGATCTTTAGTTTAGTTTTGCTTCGTCAGATGTGCAGCACTCCTCACAGGTTCACAGGGAGAAATACTACACTACCCACAATCCTCAGGTGTAATAGCGACATCTCTGATTGGTGGTATGATATTTATCCCGTAGTGTTTCTGTCTTATTACGGTAACTGCTCTAATTGTGTTTTCTCTGACACAATATTCATTAAATCCACGTGTTTTCTCTGCAGTGTTGCTCCGACACTTAGGATCTTAACTTCTGACGCTTTGACACGATGACCGAGGAGTTTAAGTTCACTCGGCTGAGAAAGAGTCGCTGTGGATAAAACTGTCTAACGTGTCTGTGTCCTCTGTGACTCTGACCGTTTCCCTGCCAGTGTATGTGTTTGTCTAGTCTGTCTATACAATGTCCAAAGTGTCTCTCATCGCTGCGTCTGCTCCACTTTGGCCGTACGCCTTCGCGCCACGACTGCATCTTCATGGCGTGTTTGTGGAGGAGTGCCCGGGCGGCCGCCAGTGACATCGGCAGCGGGACTCAGCGACAGAGCACATTTCTATTCCTGCAGGAGAATCAGCTGCACCTCATGCAAATCTTGTAATTTATCAGCGGCACGATAAAGCCCGGACACGCGATGAGCCCCGAATGACACCGCATCGCTCCAAACCGATGCCTCTGGGCGGGCGACCTTCAGTGCTCTCACTGTAAATCCTTACATTTATCTGGCGCTACGCACTATCTCAGCGTGACAGAGAGCCCGAGCTTTGATAGTGACTTCTATTCAAAGTTTAATGATTCTCGCAGCTCACACTAAGTCCTCAGATGGAGCCGCGGCCCTGACCTGTCCTCACACTCCACATCTTGATGTAGTGGAGACTCAAGGAGGAAATGTACCACAAAAGTGCCACTTTTATTGGGATATCTGACTCACTGAGCTGTGGGGGGGTGGGTGTGACAAAAGTTGATCCAGTGGGCCATTTTTTCACAATCCCTGCGGTTAACTGGTTTTTCACATGACCAGTTTTATTGCAAAAGGAAAGATCTCTGCCAAGGGAAGTTGGTATAATACTTGCAGCGGGTTAATAAGGGGGGTGGGGACGCTGCCGGGTGCAGAAAGACGGGGGCGTATTTTTCCAGCTGTGGAGAACCCTATCCCATCATGAAAAACCACTATAAGAATATTGAAAAACCCTGAAAGCAAACATTTGAGTTTGATTGAGAAACGTAAGCTGCTTTCAGACACGCACTGAACTCCGGATAATCTCCTGACGTTATCCCGAGGGGCTGTTTCTCCTTCCAGCCCCCCGGTTAAAAAAACAACCTCCAGATAATACTCAGAAGGATTCACCAGGAGCGAGAGAGAGGGGCGTTGATAACGTCTCTAACACGTGACAGGATGAAAAAGTGAATCATAAACGAAGAAGACACCGATGGAGACATGAACTTGGAAAGGAACAGACCTCCTCCTCTCAAAAGGTGCCACACACACACACACACACACACACACACACACACACTTTTCTGTTTCCTGGCCAGAGTCTTGTTATTGTTTTTGCGTTTCCCGTCACGTCCTGTCAATTTTTTTCGCTTCTTTTCAATTTCAAACAGAACACAGTTTTTTACTTGGTACGTGTCTTGAGATTTGTGAAAATTTTAAGCATTACACTGAAAAACATCCTCGGGAAGGAGCCACACATCATGAATTATGGAAATGAAATATATTTCAGCTACAATGCTGTTATTTCAATATAATTCCCTCCTATTATAAAGCATTTTTACACGGCACCCCACGGCCAAAACTATGCAGATAATTCTCTGCGGCTCTGGAGAAATAAAGTATTACAGTACTGGCTCAAATATAAAAAAACATATTTTATTCTGGAAGTTTTTAGAGCCATCTAATATCTAAGGAATAGACAGTGGAAGGATTCACAACCTGATTTTGAACGGAGTGGATCTCTGTGTGTGTGACAGTCGCAGCCTTCAGTGGATTCAAGTCCATTTCCATTAGCTCACTTTAACCTGAGGGCTCTTTTAACATCTGTCGCCGCCGCGGGGGAGGTTTTTTTTTTCGTGTCGACTGAAAAAGTCTGACACAATGTGAGAAGATAATCGAGAGACAGTGAGAGAAGAAGAATCCACTCGTCATAGTTACTGAGAAACATAACATCCTCCCTGCTGAGCCTCTACTATTAAATGATATGAAGGCAGGTTGTTTAACTGCAAAGCTTCAGTATACAAGGAAGAAATTTCAGTTTCTATATATAAAGAACCAGTAAAAATACATTTCTATTTCTCCTGACACGCAATCCATCATCTATAAACACTTATTCCTCAATGATTGATCTGCATGTCCTCAAACTGTGGGAGGAACCTGCAGAAAAAACCCACTTAAAACACGAGGAGGACGTGCAAACTCCACACAGAGAGAACCCAGGGTTCGAACCAGCAACCCTCTTGCTGTGAGGTGACAGTGCAAACCACCCGAGCACCATGCCGCTCCTAATTGAAAGTCATCTTTGCATTTTTAAACAGCAGTGCACACAGTTAGCTCTTGAAGATATAGGTCATTTTCCCACTGAATTCACCCCTAAATTCAATCAAGCCGCACCACTTTGCACACACTCGTAGATATCTCGTTAAAAACAAAGTCCTGTATCACGAGATGAACAACTTCCTGGATCCGCCCCTATCACCAGATCCATGTCACATCTTAATGGGACCTCTGTTAGCTCATGTCAGAGCCTTCTACCAAGTTTTGTCCAGATCCATTCAGTACATTTGCGTCCTCCTGCTGACAAACAAACAGACAAAGAAGACAAACTTTCACTTCCAGCTGCACTTGCTTGAGTGACTTTGATTTCTTAATGCACTTGTTGGGACGTCTGACTCCTCTCATCGCCTCAGAGCCGGTTCCAAGGCGACAAAAAGTCTCTTTTGTAACAAGAGTGCGTCTTTAATCTTTTAAAAGCGACAAATGTGTATTGTTTGGTGGCCACCGTCCCCGCATCCGTCAGACAGAAGACATCGGGGAGACGTCGTCAAAACTGTAAATTCACACTGACGCTGTTTTGTTCGCGCCGCGACGGCTGGTGAAAAAAAAGAAAAGGAAAAAAACCTTTCATCGTATCAGCGTCTCTGTTTCCGTCCAAGTGTCTGGAAGCCTCGGCTGGAAGGGGAACCAGGGATCCTGCTGGCTGTTTGCACAGGAGCAGAGAGAACGGGCTCCTCTCCACGGGTCGCTCTCTGCCAGCTGCGTAACTGCTAACTCAATCAAAGCACCACTTTTAACTCTTCAACTGTCTTTTTTATGGACGAGCAACAGAGACGTCCCTCCTGAGACAATCGTATTTGGAGTAATATCCAAGAATGTTGGTCACTGGTGCTTTGAAAACCAAAAGGCTTTACAGTAAAACTGTGCTTTCCATAATCTGCCTCACGTCTGCATCAATGAGCACGTTTCCTCCCGTCGGGTGTCGTGTTTTAAAGGACGTCGTTGTTCTCCTACAGGGAAACTGGGCTGAGAAGTTTGTTGCTTTGTTTGAATCCCCTGTTTTCTCCTTTCCCACGTGACTTTGGATTCATGTTCTGATTCTGACGATCAGGCCTCTCGCAGTCTGCTCTGATCTGTGAGATCGATGGAACCGAGTCCAACCGGGTAGAGAACACAAGCTGCTGGTGACGCAGGGTGTGAACAAGCTTAACACGTTACGTGAAATGATTTTACATATGAAAGTGAGCGCACCGGAAATTTATGTTGGCACCTTTTATTAAGTAGAAAAACGATTTCCTTCGTGAATTTTACACCTTCATTAGAGCGAACAGAGAAATTAGTCCGTGTCTTATCCCTACGCTAAAAAAAATCATAAAGGTACACAAAAAAAACCATTATGTTGAATTTACTAAATGTTATATGATAAGTGTTTGGAACAAAATTAACTTTTCAAAATCAAGACATATATTTTAAGTTTAATGTACATATTCTTTAAGTTGATTGTACTTTTTAAGTTTAAAATCTCCTAAATAAACCAGATGTAACATTTACAAGGGGTCAGAATACATTTTTAAGTTGTGTCTCTGAAATATAAACATTTAAAAAATATCTTTTTATGTCTTTCATTGAGAGGACAAGTTAAGAGTTGAAGACCTGCGACTGCTGCAGATTCTAGTCTCAGTAAATTACATGTTATTGGGTTTTTCAAAGTTTATCCACACATACAAAAACAAGATAAAAACATTTTAAATTATAATTCATATAAGAGAACAGGTTTTAAGTAACATGACAACAAAGACAAGGAAATAAAAAGATATAGTAATACAATTCTGAGCTATAACTGGGTATTGTTTGAAGTATTTTGGAACCAATGGCAACAAGAACATCCCAACATTGTGCTTCTTTTTACCAAAAACACCACAAATTCTCAATGCATCTGTTTTCAATATTATTACAGTGAAGAGCTCGACCGAGATAAAACTCAAATCTCTGTTTCAACGCCCCGACTCTTCCCCTCTGCTGCTCCCCTGCAGTGAAATGAGATTTCCTCCTTCAGTAAAAACTTCCAGTGTAATACAGAAGGAAGATAACACCCCCTCATACAAAATGACTGTTAGTGAACCCCCCCCGCCTCGTACACCAGATGATAACATGCTTCCAAAATGCAGCTCTGGCACTTTGGAAATGTGCAACGGAGGCGAGCAGGCAGCCGAGTCGCCGGGTGTCGTCTGTGTGTTCGGCGCCGAAGAATAAGCAGGAAGAGGGGGGGGACTTCAAAGCAGCGTTTTCGTGCCACCAGAGTGTTCCGCGGATAATAGACTTAAGGGGCAGATTTATCAAACAGCACACTCGAGGACTCTAATGTGGAGATGTGTGTGTGGTTTAAGAGTTTCTGGTGTGTCGACTGGCTTCGTGTCGGCAGCGCAGGTTCACGGGTGTGACATCCCTCCTTCTAAATCTGTGAGGTGACAATGCTGCCCACACACACACACACACACACACACACACACACACACACACACACACACACACAGACACACATGTCTCCTTCACAAGACGTCCACCTACAAACAGACCCCGAGCTTATTTATGCAAAAACCTCTCCCCCCCGGTGATCTCTGCCAACTCTGATACGTGTTGAATCTCTTCCATCAGCGCGGAGTCGTCATCCAATCCAACTCTCCACTGGTCCCAGCAAAACCATATTGGAAAAGGCATTAGACGTGCCCCACCATCAAGCTGCAAACATTTGAATCGACTCCACGATTAAGAGTGGCCTGATTGATTGTGCTCGGTAGAATAAAGGCCTAATGCGCATCAATAACAAGGAGGGAGGGGGTCTTTCAAATTCCAGCCTCACAGCGAAGTCATTAATTGTGCAGTGTTCATGAAAAATATGCAAATATGCCGTTGACATTCTGATATGTAAATGCCGTGACTTTCTTTTTTTAATAATGTGATTGTAGATGAAACTGCATGAGCGCCGTTGCAAAGGCCGAAAATACCAACTCGGAAGAAACTGTGAGCATGAAAGACTCGACAGTCCCAGACAGCTCTTTACACTCATCTGTGTTTTAGTAGGTGGTCTTTAATATTTCACTGTTTTCATGCTGGAGTGTCCCCCGCTGACGATCGAGCGGACACCTCACACAAGGTGCGTAAAAACCTGCTGCTGATCTCAACGCCAGCGCTGCGAGTATCGATCGCAGGTTGTGAAGCTTTCAGGCGGCGCGGCGATGACAGGTGAGGTCAGAGGGACCCGGCCGTGGTCGGTGAGAAGAGAGAGAGAGAGAGAGAGAGAGAGAGAGAGAGAGAGAGAGAGAGAGAGAGAGAGAGAGAGAGGAGTTGATGATGAAGCCTCAGGGACACAGACGGTTATTGCTCAGACGAGCCTGACGATCAAAATATCAACGAGCAGAGGTGAAGGAGGTGAGAGTTTCCTCATCAGCAAAACTCAAATCGTTTGAAACGATGAAACTGCCCCAACTGCACAGCTGTTTGATCACAGGCAACTGAGATGGAACCAATCAGCATCGATCACACTGAACATGATCATCACGTGAACTTTCTCCACATAATTTACGTCACTGTTTAGTTTGAATCTTATTTATAACTGTTTGTTTTAACACTAAAACTCTTTACACCTTATTCTCAGCACCTGGTTACTCTCAGCTCACCAGTTCTTCCCCTTTCACTCAGACGCATTAAATTACCTTCATCTGATTTGATTATGAATTATTAGTAGACTTTATAAGATGGACGACGTTAGGGCGAAGGCGTCCCAATCACCCCCTGGTGGCTGGCTGCAGAATAGGTCATAAGCCCCGCCTCCTCTATGTTAGTTAATGGGACCTGGACCAAACTAAAAAGTAAAAAAGACGTTTCTTAAAGATGGTTTCTGTCATTTGAGGTGTTTTTTGTCCCATTGGTGTTTGTTCAAGAATTCAGTTATACGATTGACATGATTGACAGCTGAGACTGACTCATGATTGGCTGAGTGCGTGGATTGACAGGACACCCCCGATCACCACTGTCCAGACCCCTGACTCCATCTTTATTCACAGTCCACTGATGCAACACAGCGTTTGTCGTTTGTGTTTGTCGAGTGCAGCATGAGGAGAAAACAAGAGTGTGTTGCTGCACCACAATGACATTATGAGTAATTGTGCAGCTTTTTATTTTGATCAGAGCTCAGAGGAGGATGCAGTGCTTCAGTCGGGGGGGGGGGATGAGACGCTGCTGCTGGTGACGGTGAGTTCAGCTGATAAATCCTGTATTTGTACAGATCTGGGAGAGGATTTAGGAGAATAGGAGGAAGAAGAAAAGACTGCTTTGAGGACAAATGGACAGAAAGGTCAGCGAGAGAGAAAGTGAGTTAGAGAGAGAGAGAGAGTTACACAAAGAAGCAGAAGGTGGAGGGGAGTAAAGGTGAGAAGAGGAACGATAGCGCTGAGGCTTAATTACAGGTCCGTCCCCTGTTCTCCAGGTCAAACCGTGATTCACAGCCAACGGACGAGCAGTGTGTGTGTGTGTGTGTGTGTTTTTACCAGCTACACACAAAGTCCATAACCTTATCTCTGCTGGGAGGGTCACAGATATGGACTCACACTACTGTAAATAATGATTGTGAGGGGATGGAGGGAGAGACGGCCTGGAAGAAAGGAGGAGGCGAGAAAGGGATGCAGGGAGAGAGATGGAGGTCAAGTGACAGAAGGTGGAGGAGAGGAAAAGTTAAGGGGTTGTGTGTCGATGAAAACAAAACACTCCAGCTTGACTTTCTGGACGCCCCTTCATTTTGTCCATCTTTATATAAAGTGCAAAACTAAAACGACTGCAGGTGGTGAAGAGGGACGAAGAAAAAACAATTTCCACATTAGAGGAGCAGGATGAAAGCAACATGTTTCCCCGGCTCGATTTCTCCAGGAGGAAGTAATTTTCTCCCGCTGGCATAACCGATATTCACATTAGAATGAGAAGGACAATTTAAATTCCAACCACAGTCTGACTAAAAGTGAAACTAATACAAAGCTGCGTAAGTAGAAATCTAAACGAGTTCTCCACCGCTGCATATGTGACTGTTTGTGAAATTGAAAAACCTTCTGTAGCGTCTGTTTAGATGTTGCACTCAGGAAATTAGGAATCAGCATCTTCCAAGACTAAAACAGGACAAATACTGTTGGGGTGGAGGAGGCATCAGATCACTGATTTTCTAAATGTGTATGTAAAGTATAAAGTTTATTACAGCGCTTGAAAACATTGAGCCAGAGTTTTTTATTCCCATCCCACCCTCCTTTTCCATAAAGACTATCAGGGCTGTAATCACTGCACGTTTTTCCTTAAATTTGAGAATGAAAATGTCCAAGTCAGTTGCTCCTGAGACATTTCTGAAGAAAGACCACAGTTCAGTGCACGTCTGAACGCAGCGATACAAAACAACACAACCCAGACTTGTCCACGTCCCGGACTCACTCCTCCCGAAACCCTCTGAACAAGTATTTTTCTGCAATTACACCTCGGATGGACCTTTGTATTTAAACTGAGAGTGAGAGAATTAACCTTATGTAAGTTAAGGGATTAGATAGTGAGGGGGGACAGAGGGGAGAACAGAGAGGTAACTTCAGGGAGGCAGAGAGAGAGATAGAGGGACACTATCATACTTGTAAAAATAGCAGAGGAAATAAAAGACGGCAGCTTTTTTTTAACAACCTGAGGGACAGAGATGGGAGAATGACTAAACTCCACATAACCTGGGGCGCGCTGAGAGCTCTGACACGAGACAGACGAGATAGAACGAGTCAATTAAACCCAACGCAGGACTGAATAGAGCGTGAGCACACTCCAAATGCTGAGATTTTAAACTGAGATATTAGTTAGATGTACATACAGCTGTGTGTATCACAATTTAATCTGTTTTGTAAACTTTGCATCTTGAAAATGAGACCAACCGATGGATTGTATCTTATTGAACAATGCATTGACTGCGAAGGTCGAACCGGAATGAGACGGTCGGGTCCACAGAGGATTTCCATGACCAACCCTCACCAGCTTGATGGAACGTTTTGTAACCGGAGGACGATGAATCATGGGAGCGGTTGGGTCGAGAAGGATCCACCCTCCACGTCTCCCGGGGATGGAGGGACACATTTGTCGCCCACATTTGTAGGAGCCTTCGAAATGGGACGGTCAAGTCACGCCGCTGTGACACAATCCGTCTTCAAATGAGAAGCTTGTGTCTCACAACCAAAGATTCTCGAGGTGTTTTTTTATCACAACATAATGACGCATTAAGGTTTAGATTTTTCGTTGTAGAACTTTGATTTGTTTTTGCGTCTTGTCCGTATTGTATTGCAGCTGCTAAACTACGATAAAAAAGGTGGAAAAATAAGCTCATGAACTGAATCAATCTCTTTTGCTCGTTCACTTTCTCGCTGATTAATCGTGTGTCCAAGCGGTCTTTAATATTTAATTTTAACATTACATGCAGGTTGTTCTTGTGTGTAACCACAGCGACGCTACACGGCGACAGAGAAACAGTCGACAACTAATACAGGACATGTGGGGAGTGAGGAAATAGAAATACTCTCATGCAAAGAACCGACACGGGGAGCTTATACTTCCACAGCAGAAGCTCCGACCCCATCATGAAACCCACTCTGCCATCTTTAAGCCTTGGAGGCAGCAGCAACACGTCTCTGTCCCTCCCTCCATCACTTGTCCTCTAGATGACTCAACCCCCCCGCCATCTGACGAGCACACTCGTTAAGCTCGCTCCAGCACGACAGACGAGTCCGCTGAAAGTTGGCAGTTCACAAACCAACGGGCGATGTCACGGTGAGCTGACGCTTTGGGTTTGGTCCACGTCCCATCTGCTAACATGGAGGAGGTGGGGTTACTAATGTGTGAACTACTGCAGCCACCCACCGGGGGGTGATCAAGACGATTTGGCCTCTTATCTGTTTCATAAAATATAAAACGTGCACTTCACATGTACAGAGGGATTTAATTTGTGATCAGTTACTTTCATTAAATGTGAACTCAAATCTGTGATAAATAATGAAACATGTGAATGTGGTCAGAGGCTCATGTCTGGTGATGTGATTTTAGATCCGCCGATCTTTAACTTTCAGCTAAATGTCAGGCAACACTTAAAGAAATTCAAACAATTATCACGAGCGAGTACAATCAGCTTGACACTTGAGGGCTCTTACTCAAGAACACGCTTTGTTCGTTTATGAGCAATAAATCAATAAATTCCACGTTAATTTGTGCGCGCGAGTTCTTGAATTATACTTGCAAAGCGTTGAAAGAAAATGCACCAGTGAAACTCAAGGAGGGAAACGCTTTCATGTCGACTTCAATGAATCCAAGCGAAGGGCATTAGCTCTATTCCACGTGGGAGTGTTGACATCTTGTGCCGTCTGCTCAAATAGGTCTCAAACTGAACACTCTAATAAAACTGCAAATAAAATAAAAACCAATAAAGCACCAGTCAACCGAGTTACGGTGGGTTTACCCCCCACTGTGAACTGCAGACACGTACAGCAGGTGCTCTGCTAAGAAGCAACATGCTCTGGTGAACAACAGTTTTCCTTGTTAACGTCCGTGTGTCTGTGAACTGACTCGGGAGTCTTTTTGCAGGTCCGACACCTCCGTGAGACTCGCTTTATGGATCGTGTGCATCGGCAGCACGAGGACGCAGCACCTGCTTGTGCAGTTCTGGGAATTATGTGGCGGAGGTGTGGGAGTAAAAACCAGCAGGGGAGATTTGCGTCGTCTTCATCCAAGCAAATGTTCGATTTTCAGAAATAAACGCATCAGAGAGGAAAGCGTGGCTCGGCAGCGAGCGTCGTGCACGAAGGCAGATGTCCTGCTCGTCTGAGGTGAAAACAGCATGTGAGGCTTCTCCAGGGTGCAAATAAAAAGTTCACACTGTTGCTCCTTTTGGCAGCTTCATGATTCTTAGTGGAAATTAATTATCTGTGACTTTTGGAGCACGTGTGAAGGTTTGATTCGACGGGGCTATAGGAAGGTGTAGGGACCTATAGAGGCTGTATTTACATATGTGTGTGTGTGTGTGTGTGTGTGTACTCATCGCATCACAGCTACATGCGTGTTTACTTGCTGGAATGAACTTTACACCTGTATGTCAGTGTTCAAATATGATCATGTGTGACCAAGCTTCTGGAGCATGAAACAGGTAGAACAGATACGAGCGGGTCCCAGTCGACAAACAGCCGCTGAGTGAGGCGCTGATTAGAAAGTAAGACCGAAGGAGCCGATGCTGAGAACCACCTCAGGATCTGACTGAACGTACGTATGGATCAGTTCAAACTGGGAGGATGTTGAAATGGATCACATACTTATAGATATGTGTTTTTTTTAAATGATCAACCGACAAAGAATCAAACGTGGGTGAAACCTCTTTGGTGGATGTGAAAAAAGAAAGTAATTCCTGTTGATTAAGGTGGAGAATAAACTTAATTTACACTCCCCTCCTTTAGTTATACGTGGAGTCAAACCTGCAAACTTGTATTCACCTGTTTACATGCAACGCGTTACATATAGATCATGAATTCCATTATGCTATAGAGGATATTACGGGAAGAGAAAAGACGACTGAGTGGGAAATATATGATGGGAAATTAACACTTAGAAATGCACGTGAGAGCTGAACAGTAGGCGGATCCCATTTTGAGTGTCAGGAAGGCTTTGACATACCGGGGATCAAGCCCATGTGGTTTTCCCACAGCAGCCGAGTGCGTTCGGGGGGGGGGGGAATGAAGGAAGATGTAAAAGATCAAATGGTGCAGCTGCAAATATGAGAGAAGGTGAAGATTAACGCCCGGAGCCATTATTGTTGCTGTGTTTGATGATGCTGACACGTAATGGAGTTCTACGAGTGTTTAAAAAGCCTCAGCGGGCCGATGGCTGCTGGGAAGAGGGGGAATAACCACTCACCAAAATATTCAGCAGAGAGCAGAGTGTTTGATAAACTGCTCTGGGAGAGCGTTCGAGCGTTTCTGTCGACCACCAGGGAGAGAAGACAGTTCCCTCCTCGAATATGAGACTTCCAGCTGCTTCAGCTCAGCTTCATTCTCTGCTTCTGCCTCCGAGAGCAAGTGAAGTGAGGAGGTGAGAAGGTGAGGTCCCTCCCTCCCTCAGAGCCGAGATCTCACCTTGAAAAGACATCGGCCTCGTCGATCAATCTTTCATCGCTACACCTCCGCCGCTCTGTGGCATTAGAGACCTGCAGACGCTGCACCGAGCCGCTCTGATGCTGTGTTTACAGAGCCGCCTGCCGGCTCGCTATCTGCTGCTCTCTGTAGCAGCAGAGCAGCTGATATCTCCGCGCCGCTGACACAACCCCGAGAAGAGCACGAAAGCAAACACTGAACAGCAGGAACTCAACGCACAGCCTCGTGTGTGCAGATGTAAATACTCTGGATGCGTGCGGCGGTTTGAGAATGAAGCTCGTAAAGTTTTCAGTTTAAGTCAGCGAGTTGCTGACAGCAACTTTTAATAGGATCTGTTGTTTGGAACGAGTTAATTAATCTCAACTGCTTTCTCTCAACCCCCTGCATCACCTTTTAATCCCTCTCTCAGTCAACTCTCTCATTTCATCCCTTCTTCCTCCCCTCCGATGCTGAACTCGCCCTCCTCCCCCCACACAGTTTACCCTCCTCTCTTTTTCTGACTCAAAGACAAGAGCATTAAGGATGAGGGCCGGCAGAGACATTTCTCAAACGGCCCCGATACAAGAGACACAACATGGTGCTTATACATCTTCACACTTTTTTTTCTTCTTCATTTTTCACAGTTGCCTGCAGACAGCTCCTCATGCCACCCTGTCGTTTGACTTACGACTGGAGGTCTTGCACCAGTTATTTTGGGAGCAGGTGTCAAAGACGGACGAGCGCGCTCTCCATTCTCGCGACAGCGTTTTGCAAATGGAGGGATTAAACGCGGGCAGCTGCCGCCGTGTTTGCAAACATTACTTGCTGCTAATGAAAGTGGCTGAGCAAAGAGAGGCACACAAAACGGAGCCGGCTGCAGGAAGCTTCGGGCTGATGGAGTGAAACCTGCTTTCAGACATGCACTGAGCTCAGAGCGGCTCCGGACGTTCTCTGGAGTTTCGTGGGCCTGTTGATGACGGTTCTACAACGTGATTGATGAAAAACTAAAAGAATGCAAATATCTCATGAAAAAGCGGCGAAATACACGTAGAAGACGGCGATTAAAGATGTCAAGAGAGCTTTTGGTCGTAGGGGCCAAGTGTCGATGTGCTGCAAACAGAAACCCGATCTCTGCAAGCAGGATTCATACGTTACGTCCTACACACGTGATCTGTTATAAAGAAGCATCTAGACGGGTTCATCAAAGAGAAAGCTAATATAAAAAGTTATAAAACACAAGATGATTAATAAATTTGAGCAATAAATACTTCTGAGGGATGGGCGTATTTTCTACAGGTTCATTAAACGTCCAGTCACATGTGCAGAGCATGCTTAACGTGTACTGGCCTTACACATATATCAAATGGGAATCCTTCATTAGTAATTAATGGTGTTGATCTTGTTCAGATTTCCCAGCGGGTCAGATACATCTTTATCTCCTCGGGTAGAGTGTCGTTTTTTCTTCTGTGTTTTTTTGTCTGGTAAACATCACCGAGAAAACTGATTCCGTGAGGGGTAATTACAGCGACCGCCAGAAACAAATCAGCATAGCCAGCAGTGAAATGTAGCGATTTAACAAAGCAGGATATTAAAGCCAGCAGACCTGCATGCAATAAAGTGGCACTAGAGGACAGAGGGAGATTATGGGGCCGAGGAACGCAACCAGTTCATTGCATTTACTGAGCTATGTAGACATAGACCATTACATTGGGGTCATTACCCAAAATGATTCAGATACAATCCAATATTGTCAATTATAGAGAGCGAGCATCTGTCTTCGTGTGGAAGTCGGGGGTTGAAAATTCAAAAAGACGGCGATTTGTTGACGCTGCTGCTCTCGCTAACAGCGTCAGTAGTAAATTGATCCGCGCTGTGAGGCGGGTGTTGGGCTTTCAGCCACTCGGCGGACAGCTGTGTAAAGCCCTGGTTCGCTAATACCTCTCCACCTTTGCACAGGTTTATGGCCACGGATCAGCGGGCTTAGTAACAAGGCTGACAGAGGCTTCTAACAAGTCAGGAGACAGGCAAACAGATGAACCTGGCAGCTCCTGTCTCCGAGGAGAGCGGCGAGCGAGGGATGGGGTGTGGGGGGGAGGGATAAATGGGAATCATTCAGTCAAGCGAAGCTGAACATGCGAGCCCATCTCAATGGGCCCTAATGACTGGGCTGGGGATCAGTGCCACATGACTGTGGTCGGAGGATCCAGCGAGCAGGGAGAGAGAGGAGCGGCGAGCTGGATGACTGGGTCCACTGCATGAAGAAGATAAATGATTCACTGCTTCTACTCGCCGCCACACATGCAGGAGAAGACATGTCCTGCAGAGGTTCTCCGGAGAATTGAGTCCAGACTTTCACACACGACGAGTAGCTCCTGCTCTGTTCTCACGTTGGCTCCTCCGGACTCTCTGCAGACTTTATACCAAGGGGGGCCCCTGGTGTAGAAACTCTGCAGAAACTGTGGAGGCTCTCCAGAGTTCCAGTGCACGTCTGAAAGCAGCCACTGACTGGCAAAGCATTTACAGATCCAGTGTTGATGAAAGCTGTTTCCTGCTGTCTTTCAAAATTAGTTTCCCTTTGAAAAATTAGTTTCCAGCAGAGAAAGCTCGACCTTGATTTGATTCTGGGCCAGAAAGTAACATTTTTCTTTTCATCGCCAAACTATTTCACGCAGTAAACTGTGTTGTTAACATGAGCAGATACAGACGCCACGGAGGCAAGAACACAAACTCAAAATCTGTTTGGAGACTCTGCTGCATGAGTCTAACGCTTCATAAAACTGAGAAATTCTTCACATTTCTTCAAAAAAATTCCCCTTAACTAAATATCCGTCACAAATGGACTTTTATAAAAACGCTTTATGAGTAGAAGGGAAGCCTGTCACTTTTAAATATCTATAAATCCTTGGTCTTGTTCACATGTTCGACAAAAATCACACGCTAAGGTCACATGTATCCTCACTGATATGTTAGAACGGTCACGGTCACAGGACATGTATACCTCAGAAAGCCTCTTTGTCAGAAACTGAATACTTCCACTGCATTCTGTGCATGTACAGAGAGAGAGAGTACTTCATGAGCTACTCATGTTCTGCATGTGTCACCGTAAAGAACAGAATAGAAACTGCACACAGATCAGGCGTTGTATTAAATACTGATATCGACTGAGAATAATCGTCCACACTGAGAAAAACCTCCTCCTCATCCTCATCATCATCATCATCATCATCATCATCATCATCATC
Organism: Hippoglossus stenolepis; assembly: GCF_022539355.2. Lineage (NCBI taxonomy): Eukaryota > Metazoa > Chordata > Actinopteri > Pleuronectiformes > Pleuronectidae > Hippoglossus > Hippoglossus stenolepis. The sequence goes on from NC_061492.1 coordinate 3,464,692, forward strand.
ATCATCCTCATCATCATCATCTCTAAGTCATTACAAAGTATTTTACACTTTAATCAACATGAACAACATTTTGCTCCCAAGATGAAAACAAGACTCCAAGTTCATCAAACATTCATGGCTCCATCTTCATTCCATTTACTAATCACATATAATGATATACTGTATGATACAGTATAATTACATCCATCATGGGGGGGATTGTGATGAATCACTTATAAGACAGCAGGTCTAGTTGAGAAAGCTCTCATCATTTTATTAAATAACACTCAGTCTCATGTTAGCTGGTGAGTTTAGTCTTTACCACAAGGTTTACCACAACCGTAACAATCAAATGAGCTGAGATTCACGTTCACCGCGGAGGGACCAGGATTTCCCTTTTCTAACATGATGTCGTTTTTTAGAGATGAGGAAAAAGAAAGTCCGGAAAAAAATCACCACAACAAGTTCCAGAAGAAAAGCTGGAAGTCGTCATGTTGTGTTTTCAGGTTCCAGAATCAGGCTCGCTCTAAAAGTGGGCGGTCACTGTTCACACTCCACAACGTGCCCTCTTGATCTTCACCTCTTGACCTTTCCTTGACCTTGATAACACAGACCAAAGCAAGAAGCCTGGAGTGGAACCGTGGACAGAAAGGTGACGGACAAAGGTGACAGATAACGGATGGATGTGTTTCTGAGCGGATGTTTTCACTGTGGCTCGAACTGAACCTTAGAAAAAACAGCCTCTACTACAAGAGAGGAAAAGCTGACAAAGCAAACATGTCCACGTCTGCATATTCACATCCCACATGGGGCGGCATGAATATAATCTCTGGAATCCACAGAGGAAATGTGTAAAAAACACACACACACACATGATGACACATTGTGTGCGGCACAATTTACGAATCCCGTTAACTATAGCTTTCAAATGAGACGCAAACACGCACAGCACGTTTGATATCGCAAGTGATGAAGTGATTGAACCCTAATCACTCCATGCAAATACCATCACACTGTGAATAGCAGGAGGATGGATTTATCATTTCGCTAATCAAGGATCAGCAGAGAAGTGCTCACAGTCAAGAGGGAAGACGGCACATTTCCATACGCTCTCTCCTCCTCCCGGCACACGAGTCTTCCCCCGGAGCCGTAAATATCCTCAGCGCAGTCATATTGATTAGCCCCCATCCCGTTTTTGTGTGTGTGTGTGTTGCGTAATTCACAGTTTAACAGCCAACTTTGCAAATTGATAGCGAAAGAAACCGAGGCAACATTATTGCTGTGTGTGAATAAGTAATAATAAAAAAGGAGAGCGGAGGGGGTGACGCCTGCCACAGACGCAGAGGATCTCACTCGTTGGGATTTTTCACGACAGCCTCAATAAAAACCTTCGTACTCTATCACGGCTCGGGAACCTGGCACTTTCTTGGCTCGCTGTCCGGGGACCAGCCTCGCGCTCCTGTAATGCGTTTTGGAGCGCCGCTCCCACAACACGGCTCCCACAAGTACAATGTGTAAGTCCTTAAATGATATTGATGGCGACTGAAAGCTCATGAACCCCCCCCGTGAAAGGCTGGCGTTCGGCGAGCAGCGTTCTTCTGGGGCTTCGTGGCTTTCGTCCAATCCAGATTGGACGGCGCGTTGTGAAGACGTAACACCGGGGGTTGTTCAGGTTGCTGATCAGACAAGAGGTCGCGGCAGCTGACAGCGAATGGGGGCACTTTATCTGCTGCCCTGTAGCGTGAAGCGATGATACATTCGAGGCCTCCTTCACCTCCTCTCCTGTCTTTCGGGGAGGCCCTGTCCATTACCTGATACCATCGAGGACGACCCAAGCGAGTCAAGTGGCTCTGACCTCTGAGGTTATCGCCTCATAATCCTTCATCTGCACGACAGCAGCACGATTAAGGAGCCACGAAAAAAAAAAAAAAGATCCAGAGCTGTGATAGTGTTTTAAAACCCAAGAAAACCCCCCAAAAAAACAGCTGCGCTTCATGCGGCCACTTGAAAACAGATGAAAAATTGAATACCTCACCATCTGGAGGATAGCTGATAGCGGGGATTATCAAATAACCGGGAATCTGGGAAAAGGTCACCGGCTTAATGGCGACTGACCTTAGATCAATGGCAGCGGGTTGGGTCACACTTCAGTAGCCGAGGCCCGGAGCCACAGAGGACGAGGAGCCGGGATCACATGAAAACCGGGGAAAAGACGGATGGATGGAGTTAAAAGCAGATAATTAAACCTCGAGATGAGACGGGCAGTGACCAAGGGGACGGACTGGAGCCAGTGGAAAAGACATCACATGTTTTCACACACACCCTTTCTTCTGTTTTTCCTCCTCTCCTCTCTTCCATCCCTCGGTTCCTTTTTCCCTTCCCTCCGTCTGTTTGATCTCACCATGGCCCAGAGTCACTGGGCAGACGGTGTTTTTTATATCTTATATTCACCGATCCACACGAGGGGAGCGCGTCTTTAAAAAAAAAAAGGTCTTCTCAAAATAAATGAGGCTCTCTGAAGGTCGAACGCACGCGATGATGGGGGCCGCACCGGCACTGGCCCCTCGCAACGGGCATCAGTGATTCAATTTGAAGAAAATATCCAAGTGTGTATAAATACGTGTGTGTATTTGTGCTGTGTGCGGTGATGATGGTGTGTAGCTGTGGTCTATCTCTCCGTTCCAAAGGCCCGATCGGATTAACGACAGGTGTAGGTGTCGACTGTCCGCCTCCACGACACTTTCCTTATTTGTTGCTTCTCCCTGCTGTAATCCCATAATGATCCGTAATGGATAACGCCAGGGGAAAATATTTTCAATTTTCAAGAGATGAAAATCACTTCAGCAGCGGGTGCCAGTGTTAATTGGCCGGAGAAGCTGCGACGGTACAAAGGGCTGCACGAGAGTGTTATCAATATTTTTTTTGAGAGTACCCCCCCGGAGCAGGGACGGCTGCAAGTGGCCCCGTTTTCTAAATGAACTGGCTGCCCTATACTCAATGAGCCTATAAAGAGAAATCAATATCCCAGTTTACTGTCTATTGTTCCAAATGGGAGTCGATACGTTGCCGCTGTCATCGTCGTTGAAACGCAGGCTTCCACTGTGATTGACTGGCACACCAACAAACACGCACTAATTGGAATTTGCTCAGAGGGAAGACAAAGAGAAGCGTCTCTCTTTGTCACCGGCAGGACGCCGTGAGGCCTGGGGAAATTGAATTCCCACAGAGAGGGATTTAAAGTAGACCACTTTGTACCTTTTATTGCCGCTGAATCCTATTTACATTCATTCTTGTGTTACTAAGCTTCCTTACCTTAGTTATATTGGCTCAACTAATCTTCAGGTCTCAGACTTTAAGAGGAAAAAAAAAGGAGAGACGAGCACATATATCGTGTCTGGAGCAATAAGATGGATCTGTATTTAATGGCTCAGCTAATGGCTCAGAGGTTTATATCATCTTTCACTATAATCGAGAAAGTAACACGAGGGGAAAACGAATGCTGGAAATTCACAGGTTCAAACCCCAGAATGTGTCGAGACATGCGAACATGTACCAGAGGAAACGGAAGAGAAAAGCGACCGATTCCTTATAACACTGTGTGCAGCGTGTCAATCACCGCACACTGAAATCCCCTTCGAAATAAAAAAACTGTATTTAGATGGGCTGGAACAAAAAGACCTGGAGGGCAGGATTTATCAGCTCAGCTAACGGGAGATGATCCACTGAGCGGAGATAGGAAGAGGTCGCCGCGGTCTTATTCTCAGATTAACTACAGACCCCACGAAAAGCTGCGCGTGATATTCACACGCAATCCGTCTCAATGCCTGTAGGACAAAAAAATGAACTGTTTAACGGGACCAGTTTAACTTGATAAAACCAACATTAAACCTGCTCTCCCTTCCTGCTAATGTCTGTGTCACGTTCCCTTTTTTTTTGACACACGAGTTTAAGCCACGACACGCGGCGCTTGCGGCTCCAGGCGAGAAGTCTGTCGATGGTGGAGACGACCCGCCACTCAGCTGTCAAGATCTGTGTCACCGCAGCTGTCACTCATCCCCGGTGAGTCAAACAGTAGCTTCAGAGGATGAAAGTTAACGAGGAAATAAATCCTCCACGAGAAAAGAAAACCTTTCCGTTAGGATTAAGAACTGCATCGTTCACGTGTTAGATGACGACGTGTGGTGTGAAAGGGTTCGTTCACACCCTCTGGCTCCCGAGGGAATTCTGGAGGCTTCGCTACAACGAGTGAAAGACAGAATTCAGTCAGCTACTAGCTAATGGACATTGTTCAAATGCTAAATATATTTAAAATGTTGGTGGAGTTTAATATTTGAAATTAGTAGAGCTCGGACGATTCACAGATCGATCGGTATCTGTGGCTGTGTAAAATATGAAAACTTGTAATTAAAAAATAAACAATGCAGAAAAGATGTTTGTATTTCTATTTTTACGCTAAAAGAAATATATACATTTTCCTTATTTGAGTTTTTAGATTTGATTGTATTTATGTGTTCTTTTTATTTATGATTTAATACATTTATAATAATTACAAATATATTACAGTTCTTTCTCATCAGGGTTTGATAACACCATCTATATGTGTCACTTAATATTTGTATATATTTCTACACATATATTGGTATTGGAATTTTTTTCGGCCCACATATCGATATTGGCATAAAATCCATATTGGTCAGGCTCTAGACATTATTTGATCAAATATGAAAAAGAGAAATTAATCACAATGAATGCTAATGTTTCTTTGGATAATACGTTTTATTCAACATGGATAATAAAGTAGTTGTAACCAGACTTAATATTTTGAAAGATTTAGCATTTTATATTGATGTAGTAGTCAACATTAATCCTACAGGTTTGTCAATTTCATACACGCTCGTCACCGTTTTCGCTTCCACTCCTCTCCACGATGTTTCATGGAGATAAACGGTAGCTACCTGACGTGTGCCCTCGTAATCCGGCCGACAAAACCCAGATTAGTCAACAGTTTCCTCCATCAGCAGAAATAGCTGCTGATTAGTAAGTGAGCAGAGCAAATAACTGGATAAATCACGGATGTGGGCGGTGGCTCAGACGTCTGGTGATTTCTTTACACAACCTTTAAGTCCTCGGTGATCACAACCCTGGTCTGTGTTCACCACGTCAGAACATACTCTGCTTCGCCGTTACGTGTCACGGGCGACGTCTCCTCCTGAGTCTTCACATACTCAGAGGTTTTTAATACTGATGACTCCACCAGTCCAACCACCTGGATGGTTTAATTTGGTTGTGACCACACAGGGTCACAGAGAGACACAAACTGATATAGTGGAACATATGGTTCTTGTTCTGAAAGATTGCGCAGCTCGGTAACTGAATCTGACTATAGTGTGATAAATATTCTGGGAAAAGAGACAAGTCAGATTCTGCCCTGTCATCGCTGCCAACAAACAGCTTCTGCTTCTTGTATCTTTATGAAATCTTGAACATTTTTTCGATTCTTCTTCTCCACTCCGCCCGGGTGACGATGTGGAACGTGTTAGACAAACAGATACAATCAGCCGAGCGGCTCGCGACAGACCACGGCGTAAGAAACCGTGTAAGACCGTCGAGCTGAAAACTCTTTCATTAGGCCTCATAAATGTTATCTGGCACATATCTGAGACAGTCTGAGTGGAACGCCCGCTGCGGTTTGGCCCGTTCTACACAACCCCATCCTCCTCAACCTCCTGTTGGCTTAGCCAGATGACAGCCTGGCGCCGAACCTGATTCCCGAGTCCCGATTTCACACTTTCCCTCTATTTCTGTCTCAATAGACCGAGCAGAACGCCGCGGCAGGAAACTGCAGCTCTGATTAGAAACCAATTGGCAGCGCAGATCCCGCGGCCCCTGCAGTAGAGGCTGCAGGATGTCAGCTCGATTCGGCTGCTGCTCCGGACAGAGATCTCTGCCCCCCTCAGCCGCCTGCTGGGTCTGCTCTCATTTGCTGGGAGTTGTCAGGGAAAAGTAAGACAGGAGGTGGAGGAGCCACTTCTGTAATATGATCTGACCTAAAAGTGAGCAGCAGCAGGCGGAGATGGAAAAGCTTTGGCTCCAGTTTGTGTCTCGTAATTATCTTTTCTGTATATTTGGCTTCTGCAGCAAAGATTACCTTAGAGTCAATGAAACCTTTTCATAAAGAATTTATAGAAACCTGCAGTTTGTAAAAAATCCTCACAGACGTCCCTGCTGCCACAGTAATCATTTGTCTGGCGGAGTTTTACAAGGTATCCAAACAAAAGTTGCTCTCAGAAATGAGGAAGCAGTGGATTCAGCTGATAATTTTCAAAACATAAAAGGTTTTATTGTTTATTTGAAGTTTTCAGATCCATGAGAACTTTGAAACTGCCGGCCTGAGCAGAGTTTGCACACGTTGCTTTTCTCTGGGATCCTGCAGCTTCTCCTCACAGTCCGACAACATGCAGGTTAGTTGAACTGGAGACTCTAGATCGTCTGCAGGTGTGAATGTGCTTGTGTATGACTGTTTGTCTCTGTTGGACCTGTCATGGACCCGGCGATCTGTCCAGGGTGTAGTTCACCACCTCCCGCCCGGTGCTGGATGCAGGACAGGAGGTGCAGGATAAGTGGTCTGGATAATGGATGGATGGATCCATTAGAAGATCAAATTGTGCTTTTAGACGCCGAAAGTCATCTCAACTTAGCTTAACGTCTCTCCTGCCTCTCTCTGGCGCTCTCCTCCTCCAGCTGATTGTCTCCTGAGTGACACACAGCTCATCCTGCAGTCGCAGCTTGGCAAACTTTACTGGGAAACTCAAATGGTGATGGTCAGTCTGTGCCGAACAAAACAGGTGCCAGGGTAACTGTCTGTGGACCAGTGCAGGAGTGGTGCAGCCCAGTGGCCCCGGCCTTCTGCTCGCTCTCTTCAGATGCTGCACACGGACATACTGGTGCAGTGCTCGTTCAACTATAGGCGAGTGTGGATCGCCACGGAAACCGAGACCACCGGGGACACGAGGAGGAAAAGTACGTAGTGTACTCCAGTCAGTCGGCTACAGCAACTTTTTGTAGTTAAGTAAAAATGAATCCAATCGTCTGTACACCTCCGAGTTTATCTCTTAGCAACAGGACGGAGAAGACTTTACAGGATTACAGATATTTCTCTCAAGGCGCATGAGGTTTGCTTAAACAATCTGCTGATTTACTCAAAGACAAAAAAAAAGCTGTGTTTTGTATCTGGAACTGAAAAATATAATCCTTCATGCTTAAATCTCAAATGTAAGAAGGAAAAATTAATACACGAGAGCATGCTCCGGCCTGTGATAGGAGGAGGCCCGGAGTACGAGCGCATGCGGCGCCGGGGCAGCGTGTGATTAATGCGGGAGATCATGTGAATGGAAGCCGAGGCCTCGTGATTATCCGGGAGAGATTTTTATGTCACCTTGCTCCTCTGCCAGATGAGAATGTGATTGTCACTTCCAGCGCCGCTCTCAATAAAATGGTGGAGTCATAAGAGCCTTTATTGTGAGGGGCCTGGATAATGGTTTGCAGCGCTCGCAATGAGACAGTGAAAGTTCCTTACACTCAAACACGCACCGACAGATACACTTAAAGGCTGTAAGTACTGTGAACACTTGACGGTTGGGCCTTGAAGCCTCGCCGGCTTGTTTCATTACCACTCGTCTCTTTTGCTCTGCCATGCCAGCTCTCTCTCTCCCCCCCCGTCAGTCACAAAACTTTTTCTCCTGATTAATTGCAGCCTTTTAGGCTCTCTCGCCATCAGCCCGGGCCATTTCGCAGCCTTTTCACTGCGAAGTTAAACGTCTGGCTGCGGCACACGGTGGCAGTAAATGCCGTATCCTTTCAGCGCGGCAATAATAATTGTCTCCGTGGCATAATCGTCCCTCAACAAAAGCCCGTGGAAATGACAGGGTTTTAACATAATAAAGAGCGCCGTCACTGTGGCTCCCCTCCTCAACCCGGAATCAGTGCTGCAGTTTGAATCCCTTTGTTCCTGGGAATGTTTATCTCCATCTGAGAGGAGACTCCATTTTGCTCCATTCTTCACTACTAGCCTGTAATTGCTTCCCTCTTCTCTTTATACATATTACTTGTCCCGGTAGAGATAACAGCGCAGTGAGAAGCACTAAGTCGTCACCAGTGAAACACGCCTGCAGCCGTCTGACTTTATTTCAACTCTTATGTTGAGTCATGATAACAGTCAGAGAGGCATCGGTCCTTAAAGTTTTCCATTTCAAAAATAAAAAATAAAGTATTATCTCAGTAAGTCGACAGTTGACAAATTAAATCAACAAATCAATCACACAAGATGGATTGGGGCGTCAAAAACGATATCGGCCGGCGTGAAGATCGGAGATGCAGATGGGGCCGAGCAATCACTACCATCTCGTCTTCAGGGATGTGGAGCGAGTGGCGTTCGGCGTAAACAACAATCAGGACAGTGTAAATAGAAGTGTGGGGGGGGGTAGCGCAGTAAATGTGTGGATTAGACCTGAGCCGACGCAGCGGGGATCTAAAGAGCGGCTGAGCTCCTGTGAGACGCTCTGCGGAGGATACGCAGCGCGTCTCTGTTCGATGCCCAACAACGGCTCCAGCCTCGTGGAGAAAAAATGAATAAATCCGCTCTCTCTCGCTTTCACGTTCACATCCTCCTCCCGCCGTGAATCGCTCTGACAGTATTCTCCTGCCTCTCTCTGTCAGTGGAACTTCGAGGCACAGAGAAGTATCCGGTTTGAGGGAAATCAAGAAACTGAGCAAACGCCGCACCAGCTACCGGGACCGAGTGTGAAGGATGGAAGTGACAGGGGGCAGCAGTGAGGGGGTGGGCTCCAGATTTGTCAGAATAAAATGCAGAAATGCCAACACTGACAAAAATACATATATATATATATATATAATATTATCTGCATCAATTTAAGGTCACCAAACACACAGAGGGAATTATTCATCCCCACACAAAGCAGAGTGATGAGGGTGAATTACTGCAGGAGGCAACTGATGGAGTTTGGATTCACTGGAGAGTGTGTGTGTGTGTGTGTGTGTGTGTTCGTGTGTGTGTGTGTCTATCTATAGTTATGAGGTCAAATTTTCGGCTGGTCCTCACAAACTCAAAGGGTTGTTTCCGGGTTAAGACTTTTTAAGGGTGGGGTTAGAATTAGGTTCGGGTTTGTGAATGTATTCAATGTCAATGCTCTCACAACTATAGACAGATAAGTGTGTGTGTGTGTGTGTGTGGGGGTGGTATGATGTTAATAATATAAGATCTGTAATATCTGTTCTGGTCTGTGATTAAAATTATTATTAGTCTTCTATTCACACTGATTCAAATCCCTCCGTGGGTTTTCAGTGACAAGACGTTAAAAACCCACACAATGAACACTTTTCAGCAAACTCTGCTTTCATTCCCCGGTGAACTTTAAAGCCTCCTAGAGCTCGTTATTTTTTCGTTTTATGACACATGAACTGAACAGTCTCCTGTACGCTCGCACATGCATGTCGGTGTAACACACGTGAAACTGACTGACCCCCCACTGTGGGTGGGACGGGGGGAAGAACGGCCGGTACTCAGCCAACTGCCCGTCTCATTTGGACTCTGTCTTTGCTGGAGAGACGGTGGGTGAGCGGAGGTGTCGGCTTGTAGCCGTAGCCTCTTTATCGCGGTCACCATTACTGTTTGTCAGCGCTTAATATCTTGTTAAGCTCCGAATACAGCAGAGTTATCAGCCGGCCTGTGAGTTGTGTTTACTGCCACTGCAGAGGAATAAATCTCCTTCATCAACATCAGGTTTTGTTTTTTTCCTGCGCTTATCTGGCTTGTTAATGCTAACGTCACCTGCAACCTGTGATAGACACAGACTGAGGCTACGTTTAGCTCAGCTTCCTACACTCAAACACAAGCAGATAGAAAGACCAGAAAAAGCTGGTTTGGTACAAAATATAAAATAATAATAATCTCAAATAAAAACAAACCCTGAAAATGAATGTGCAGTGACATTTACTGTGCATCCAACATTGCTCGGTCCATTTTTTTAATGCCTGGTTGTGTTTTCACCTTATTCCAGACTAAATATTTCATTACAGTATTAAACCAACCAACTAAAGATGCACCACAGTTTTTCCTTTGACGGAAATGAAGTGTAACACGTCTTGTTGAATGTTTGATTCTCTCCATCATTGTCAGTAAGAGCAGAGTATGACGGAGAACGCTGCCCCGGCCCCTCACACTCTGACTGAGATATCTCTCTTCTGGATGGGGACGGCAGGAAATGCATCATCGGCAAATGTCTTAATCAGGAATTTAGCTGGTGAGATATAATGTGCGAGATAATTTTTATGAAGCAATAATGAATAGGAAATCCATTATCTTAATTTCTCCGGTACCGAGAGCAGAACCATCAGCGCTTATCAACACTGCGATCTTATAACGTAGCCACGGGCCCGTTTTCAGCAGCCAACCCTACTGTTAAATCAGGATCTGTCACATCCTGACGAAACCCAATCCTCCGGTCAGTATCGGTACGAGGATCCTCATCATGAACACTGTCTGTTTCCAAGGAATCATATCAAGCTTTGTCCAGACGCCTCATCTGGTGCTGACGTTCAATAAAGACACCGACAGGAAACCAAGTGAGAGGAGGCAGACAGACACTTTCTTGACACTAACTCTGAACACAGCGGACTGCAACTTACACTCTGAGAAATGAAATCTCCGTAAATAATGTTAGTCTTCAACAGTCCAGGTGAAACTCGACTCTAAAGGCAACAAAGGTGTTTGGATTGTCTGAGGGAAGAAAAGAGGCCGAAATCACAAAACTGCTGACGGACATTTCGCTGATCTTCGGATGTTCTCTTGAAATTAGAGTTTCATCGAGTAAGATGTCAGAGCTCAGATCTGAGAAAGAAAGAAAAGTTCTGGAGGCGCGTTGATGACGTGTCTGACACACAACGGACGAGAAGCTGGAAGAGTACAGACGACTCGACGTAGGAGATGTGAACTTGGAAAGACAACGGGATTCGAGAGCTTTTGGCGATGAGGGCCGACGCCGTGTGAAAGCGCTGTAAACAAAGACGCAGCAGAATTTACACGTAGCGTCTCCTTTATGCTCGAACCAGACGCCACCCTTCATCTGAACATCACGGGTCATCCTCCAGTTGTTGCGTCTGACCCACACAATCTCCTGCTGCGTTTCCTCATGAAAGTAACTTCACAGTGTTAAAGGATCTGAAGCTTTTCATTTCTTCTAAAGACGATTTTACAGCAGCGAATAATAATACGACCGAGTATTTAAAGATGTTTTCAACTGGACCAGAAAGTTAATCAGGTAAATAATTACCTGGCGGGGTGCAGTCTCAACACGATAATTACTTTTGGGTAACTTTGTCCTCAAAACACAAAATCATACAGACTTTTTATTCCCATCAGTGACTTGAGAAGCTTTTCTGACCTGAAGCAAATAAACTGAGATGAGCTACTGAGCAAAGTGATGAATGGTGTAAAAACTGTAGAATAATAACATAAATTATATCAAATAAAATCAGTAATTTAGCTGTTTTGATGAAATGTTATGATATGATAGTAGCACCATCATGTGTATGTAGTTAAATCCAATCATTTTATAATCAGCACAACAAGTTCTTGTAGGAGTCATTTCATAATTTCGCTCTTTCTTCCCTCGCAGCTTCTACTTTCAAACACTTTACAGATAATCGTCGCTTTTCTACAACACGCTGATCTGAAATCAGCTGTGTTTGTCCTCCTCAGCCCATTAGACCTTTATAGGATGAGATCCTGGTCGCCTCCCTGATGAATCTAATCTACAGCAGCCTCTGTGCCGGGTAATTAAATGGTCACACCTTCCCTCCACCACTGTGAGGATCCAGGCGTCACAGACTCCTGCTGGGAAAGAAAATACACAACCTCTTACCAGCCAATTACAGACGTGCATATAACACTGTTCACCATATGTAAAAGAGTATAAACCTTCTGCAGTGTTGCAAGCGGCGAGGTCGGCTATTTACTGCCCCCCACTTAGAGAAGAATAATAAGCAGATAAACCTGGTCATCTAATTACAGTAATGATTGCAAAAATGTTCAGAGCAGGAACGAGCAGATAATCACTGAAGCATCACAAGGCTGAGCAGTAAATATGCTAATTTAAAATCTCAAGTAAACAGAGGCCTGGTTTGTCCTTTTTTTTTTTTGCACGAGTTTACCCGCACGATTTAACGAAATATACAAAAACACAGCACGGCAGTCTTGCATACATCCACATTGCACAGCACGCTTCATCAGGAGGAGACAATCATTAGATGGGACAGATATCATTGTGGCTCCGGCCACCACAGGCATTCAGGCATTTTTAAACCCTTATTTGGCTCAGTGAGTTTTTATTTGCAGCAGGAGCCTGAGAAAGAGGCACAAACACACAGCAGGCACTATTATATACTTTTACACTAAAAGGTCCTCGCAAGGACAGTGGGCTGTCAAGTCTTGGTCCTCATAAGTGCAGCTAAGCCAGTCCACACACACACACCAAGCAACAAAGAAGCTTGCTTTCAGACGTGAACTGAATTCTGGACATTTTCCTGAAATTTTACAGATGTGAGAACGCAAATGTACGAGATTTTCCAGAACATTTCCTGGCAACCTTGTAGTAAGATGATGATTGAGACGTCAACTTGGAAAGACGACGAGATTTGAGAGTTTTTTCCGATAAGGACAAAAATGCAGCAGAATTATTACGTCATGTCCTGCATCCTGCTGCTCCACCCAGGAACCACCCCTTTCCAGAAATGTTCCTGTTGTTGTGAACGTGTTTGACCTGGAAAAATCACCTGCGGGATTATCTAATTCTCGGGATAATCTCCAGCTGTTTTCTAACGTGGGTTTACTCTGACAGACCCCTAGTTTCTATTAAGGGTCGGGAAGTAGAAACTCCGCAGAATGTCCTCAGCAACTGACCGTAACATTTGCGTTCCCACGCACAGACAATCCAGATAATCTCCTGAGATTATCTGGAGTTCAGGGCATGTCCACACCCAGTTCTCCGGACATTTCCCAGTGTTCATGTCTAAGTTAAAGCAACAAGCAGTCGCATACATTTGCACTAAAGGCCAAACATGATAAACCACGTCAGCCGTACGGATGCAAACCTCTTATTTGTATTTACCACATTTACCCATGAAACGCTCAGACAATCTCAACATCTCTGACTTTAAGACTCATTCTCTTCCTCTCTTTCATATCCTCCCCTGCAGATCCAAACCGACCACCGTCCTCTTCCTCTCTGACCTTCAGGCTGGAACTGCCTGCGTTACTTTGATCCCCCCCCCACACCCTCCCTTGGTGGCTGATGGACGGGATCATGAGTCCCTGGGTGACAGACTCTCCGTCGTTTTGACACATCTCTTTGACAAGGTGAGAATATCCGCGGAGAAAAGACTGGGACTGACTACCCCGGCCCCTCTCTCTCTCTCTCTCTCTCTCTCTCTCTCTCTCTCTCTCTCTCTCTCTCTCTCTCTCTCTCTCCACACATCCCGCTTGCACTCACCCGCCCGGCTCATGTCTTGAGTGACAGCACAGTGCTGTGAGAGAGGTTTCACATATGATGGGAAAAGTAAGAGAAGACAGGGGGACATCTTACAGCGTCACCTTCCGTGGACAAAAAGTGGAGGAGGGGAGTGTTGCAGGCCTGTGAGCTCCGGGTTCGAGGAGGTGGAACGACTCCAGAGTCTCCGGAACGCTCCCAGCATGTGAGGCTGAAATCACAGCTGCACTAAAGGGAAATGGAGTCTGAGATGCAGAGCTGTCATCACCAGGACTATAAATCTCACAAATACAAATCCCTCCGTCTGCACGTCCTGTTTCCTCCTGCATTCACGCTGCAGGAGGTTTTTTTTCTTCTTAGCATGGTGAGGGGGGGGTTTACAGAATATGGTGCAGAGTTTATACCACAGATGAATTTGAAAGTAGACGAACAGAAAACAGCTCTGGCATCAGAAATGACTCACAACTGCTGGAACAATGAAGTGTAAAGGTAACTTGATTAATAGATTTAAGGGAGAGGGAAAGCTCGGTGTGTGTGTGTGTGTGAGAGACAGAGAGAGAGAGGTGTGTGTGTGTGTGTGTGTGTGTGTGTGTGTGTGTGTGTGAGAGAGACAGAGAGAGGAGGGAGTGTGTGTGTGTGTTTTGAGAGAGAGAGAGTGTGTGTGTTTGTGAAAGAGAGAGAGAATGAGGGTTCATATGCTTGTGATTGTGTGTGTGCGTGTGTGCCTGCGTGAGAGAGAGAGAGAGTGTGCGTGTGTGATTGTGTGTGTCTGTGTGAGAGAGGTAGAGAGACACACTGAATTCATGACCAGTGACCACACACACACACACACACACACACACACACACACACACACACACACACTGCTGCTGCCACTCTGCTCCGCCCCCATCATGCACACTTACACACAGACACACACGCGCAAACACACAAACGACACAATTCACCTGCAAAGGCAGGTGCACACGCGCGCTCACCGCACTCCCACAAGCGAACGCACGCGCGCACACAACCAGGCGGAGTGCTGCACGCGCGCACCAACACTTTGACACACACTTGTCTGCATCTTCACCGTCAAACTGGGGACCAGCAGCAGCAGCAGCGGAAACAAATCCTGCTTCATCTTTTCTCCCGACATTTACATTCGTGCAGGTACACGTGCACAGCTGCGTGCACGGCCTCCAGGGCGTCACGCACGCACAACAACAAAAAAAAATGCAGAGAAAAGACATGCACGCGTCTCCATCCAGTCCACCAGAGCTGTCAATCACACATCAGATGTTTTGTGGGGTCTTATAATAAAATAAGAAACCCCTGAATCCTCATGTTCTCTCCAGCACGGAGCTGATCACATGCACGCGGCCGATGTTGCAGGAAGATAAACGTCTCATTATGCAACTTTGCAATACAAAAAAAATCAAGCGACACAAAACATTGAAGTGCAAGTTCAACTCAATTATAATCCAAGTGTTGTTTAACTCACCGATGAGAGCCAGCTGTAAGAAGTACAGTCCGAGGAAGTCCATTATGGAGCGAGACATGATTCAATCCTGGGCGAGAGATGGTGATGATGATGATGGTGATGATGATGGTGGTGGTGATGATGATGTGCGAGAATATAAAAAACAAAAAAACCCTCAGTTGGTTCAAACTGGCTCCGACGACCACGGACGCGCAGGATCGCAGCTATTTCTCAAGAGACGAATCCACAGCAGCGCGTGAGGAAGCGGAGCAGCATCTTCTCACAGTCAAACTTTTGTCACGGGCGTAGAAACCGGATCAGAGCCCGTGGTTCCGATCCAACCCAACACGGAAAGGGGGGGGGGGGGGGGGGGGGGAGAGAGAAGGAGAAAGAAAAAAGCTGCTCGTTCCTTATTGTGGGGAGTAAACGTTGAACATCCGCGGCTGTTCCATCCGTCCGCTTCCTCTCCTCCTCTTCGCCTCCACCTGCGCACCGTCTGCAAAATGCGCATGAATCACAAGGGGCGCGTTGCTGTGCGCACTCCGACCTGCGAGTCACCACAGCCCGTGTGATCCCCTCTGCTCCCGGGCGGGTCTGACCGGAGACGATGCCCAGCCCCAACTCGTTCAGGAACCCCCCCACCCCCACCCCCAGCCCCAGCCCCCCCAAAAAAAGAAAAATCCAATCTTGGCACACAAAAAAAAAAAAAGAAAAGTTCAAATAGGACAAGTTAAATCGATAAGCCTATTTCATACCGCCATAAAATGGAAACAATAAAACCTGCGTGAAATGGTGCAGAGTCTGGGAGACCATATCCATACTGCTCTCTGGAAGTAGGTTATCCCTCTCTCTCCTCTCTCTCTCCCTCTCTCCCTCTCTCTCTCCCTCTCTCTCTCTCTCCCTCTCTCTCTCTCTCTCTCTCCTCTTCCTCTCACTCCCCCCACAAAAGAGAAGTTGAGAGTGTCAGTGATTTGGGGCCAGTTGAGATGATATTCTCGGGGCCCCACAGCCGACACAGCCCAGGAGGAGCAGCCGGTGGAGGCAGAGCCAGGCTGACTCACTGTGCCTCTTCGTGGCTACAATGAAGGGGGGGGTCCATCTTGCAGCCAGCATGGACTGTTGGAGGCTATACCTGCTCATACCGGTCTCCTTTCCAAAACAGGACAAAGAATCGTCTATTTCGATCTGGGTTTCAGGGACAGTGGGTCTGACTGACGCCCCCGACACGCGGCACTATTATTATTTTCAGACACAGCCTACTTTTTGTTTGCCGTGCAGGATAATTGGAGTGACCCTGCAGGAGAAGCACCCCATAAATCATGGGACGGTATTTTAATTCTTCATACGGTTATGAGTGCCATAAGTGGCCTTTTTTCCCGTCAACGTGTGAATTATCTGAGAACCGTGAAACTAGCACTCAGGATGAGAAATTAATGTTTGAGCGGTTTCTCTGCTGAGAGTGATTTTGCCTCCTGGAGCTTATTTTGGGAGGTTTTATAGCTTCTCTGGGACACTTTCCTGGAGTATGTAAAAAAGACTGACACTTACGGAAACTGGGATTGTACACGGTTTCTGAAGAATAAGCTGCACAACCTTACACGCAACCTTCTGTTTGGTGTTTTATTTTTTTTTTCTGAGGAGAGTGGGCAGTTTACTCTCAGGATTTGAGACGGGAGGAAAAGATACTGCAGGAGCAGGATTTGTTCTCCAAGGCCAATAATAAAACTGAATTCTCCCCTATGCAATGCTTAAATGGTAAAAGATTCAAAATTGTATCATCTTACAACACTTAAAATGTGTATGAGTTTAAATGTTGGGTAATTCATCTTATGTTTAATTGAAAACGGCAGAGAAAATTCAGACATCAAATGGAAACCTTCAATGCAACAGAAGTGAGAAAACCTGTGAACGAATCTCCTCATGAAAAGCAGAAAACGCTACGCGCCAAACAAGATTGCTTGAGTCCTTTACGTCTAAACAGTCGCATCGTAAAATGCAGAATTGAACTGTACAACAGCTGTTAGCCAAGAAAACATAGCCGAGGCTGATGCCGGTTGATTTCTTTCAGAAGGGGGTGATGACGTGGAGCCTGACGAATCAGCAAAAGCTACGTCGCGACCGAAAAAGCCCTAATTTACATGTGGTTGGGCCCAGCGGGGTTTCCAAACTTTTCCGTTTTAGCGACTCCTAATTCTCCGGAGTAGTGAGCACACCGGGTGTATCCATGTCAGAGTTACTGTGTCTTCAAACTAAACTAGTAGTGTGGAGGTAAATAAAGCAGATTGTGAGACTTTATGGAGATGGAAGAAGGTACGAGAGCATCGGGAGGTGACTGAACATGAGCTGCAGCAGCTGCAGCAGAGGTTGGGAGGTGTAGGAAGGTCAAGACACATTCATGCACTTCAATACGCTGCACTTTTTCTGTCGCACATCATCCATTGATTGAGGGAAAGAGCCATCCGGGGCAATTTGGGGGTTCAGTGTCTATTTGGGACGCAGAGTGGAGGATTTGGGGATCGAACCACTAACTGTCTGGTTCCACTCTACCTCCTGAGCCACCGCCGACAGTAAAAAAGAAAGGCCTTGCTACCATAAGCATCAGGTGCATGTTGCCGTCCTTGAAAAATGGAGGAGGCAGAATAACATTCACAATAAAACCTTGATAACAAAGTAGGTTTCCTTTAAGCCACTATTCTATAGCTAGATGTTTCTCAAACGTAAAATGTGTAATTACTGAAATCAACAACTATTGTACTTATTATATTTCTACAGCTTTTTAAGATTGAGCGAAACATGAAAACGTTTTTATTTCCAGTGGTTGAAGAACTTCGAGATGTATTAAAAGTGTCTGTCAGGAGGTAACTGTCTCTTCAAAATGTCTCAATTATTTCAGGAAAATAACAAAAAGCTTTGTTCACTCGATGACATTTTCTCTGCAGCCGCTGAGACGTTCATCACCAGAAGTTGTTTGTTCACGTCACTAACAGGGAAACACAATGACAGCGTCGGTCTTTACAGCAAACGCACAAAAACAGAATCTGTTTACTCTTAAGAAACGACGCCCGAGTGGCTCTAGTGATGAGGACTCATGTTGGTGTGTGATGTCGCCACTAGGTGCTCGAGTAGCAATGAACCACGAGTTAAAACACCAGACGACTAACGGGAGGAACGAGGTGATTTGCAGGATGAGGAGAGTGAGTCTAGTAGAAGGCTGAAGCTTTGTGTTGTGGACCGGGTGACAGGAGGACGTCAGGAGGACGTCAGGAGACATGATTATAGAGCCCTCGAGTCCTTGTGGGGAGGAGGTTGAGGAGGATTAATCATAGTCTTTCTCTTTCTTCATGACGACAAAGGTCCCATCACTGTATTAACTCATCATGTTTCTCTGAAACCATTTTTTTCTGACCTCAGAAATCTCTCACACTAGTTCAATGATCGTTTTTAAACCTGCCTGTTTGGAATGGACTGTTTTCTTGGTCTGTGGTGACGCTGGTTGCAGCTTTTCTCTAAAGTAAAGTGCGGCTGCGACGCTGCTGCTGCACAACACAGCTGTTTCCACCTGTTTATTCAAAGTTCAGAGAACAACGAACTGGAGAATCTGCCGTCGTGATCAACCGGCAAACACTGTCGTACCTTCACTGCGAGCGAGTGGGCGAGTTGGTGACGATTTTAACACTCGCCAAAGTAGAGGATACTTCTTCTCAGGCGCCATCGCTCATCTGAACCGCTACGGAAACTGTTGTGATCGTGTCCGAGCCGCACAATCTGATGCTGTGTTGTTCTTATGTGAAAGGAAAAAGTCCAGAGAAAGTCTGGAACCTTCATTTCTGCATGTGCCAAATTGTTATGAGATAAATGTTGGGCAGAGTTTGTGAAGAATGAAAAGCATCAACGATAATGATGAGTTTGGTAAAGAAAAGAAGGTTTTTACGTGTAAACCTTGTAAACCTGAAACAAGGGTCGAGCTGAGTGTACGCGAGTTAAACTGTGGAGTTGAAGAATGGCACAGAGCAGAGTGTTGTGCTGCCGTCGGGCCTTGAGACTCGATCATGTAACCGTGCTTTCATCGCCTTGGTCGCTCTGCAAGTTTCTGTCTCCAAACTGTGGCCATGGAAGTTGTTCCATCCGATTCAGCTCCGTCGCCGGTCAATGGCAAACCACAGAGCGCCTCCATCACAATCCTGGAGTCCCAGTGAAATGGCGACTTGTGGGCAGTGCAGCAGGACGCCTCCCCCATTGCTCTCACTCTTTCTCTCCCTCTAATTTCTCTCTGCATGTGTCAAAAAAAAACAACTCAGGAGCCGGCGTTCATTTGTTTGCATTAACACGTCTTAATCAGCCGATTGTCGGATGCCTCCGCTCTTTCATGGCCAGCCCAGCAGGAGCATGTCCCACGTACTCCTCTGACTTATGACATCAGCATCGCCAATGTTTTAAGGGGCGAGGTGGCTCTTTTTGAGTCGATACCCAGCTCGAGCAGAGGAGACGTCTCTGGAAGGATTCAATCCACAGCAGGCAGGGGGACATTAGATTCAAAGGGTCGAGGTGTGGATCAATACGCCTTCGTTTTTGGCACACGCTGTAATTCAGGGGTGTCGGGAGGGAGAAGGAAGCCTGAGTTGAACTTGAATAACCTTCACGGAAAACCTGTTTTGGAGATATGAATTGATTGTTGTGCCGTCCCACATGCACCTGCAGCCAGTTTGCCCTTGAGCAAGGCGGCAGGAGAGTGCTCAGGAGATGCGCTGGATAACCGCCAGGGTATGAATCCAAACCTCGGACTTGACTCCCCCTTTGGTGTTGCCATGTACTTGGCAAGAATTTAAAGGTTCAGTGTGTTAGATTTAGTTGAAAGGATCTACTGGCAGAAATTTAATATAAAATAATCCTAGTGAAGTTTTCACTAGTGTGTTTCATCTAAATTGTACGAATTGTTGTTTTTCTTTACCCTAGAATGGGTCGTTTCTATTTAAATACTTTATATTCACATACTTCATATTTAAATACTTTATATTTACATCAGGAGCAGGTCCTCTCTATGGAGGCCGCCATGTTTTTTTTACAGTACTGGACAAACTAAACCTCTTGAGTTTTTATGACGACTGAAGCTTCCACAGGTTCTCTCTGATGTTTGGAAGTGGGGGTTGAGGTGAGGGGTGTTCAGCTGCAACACTACACTTCACCACTAGATGTCGCTAAATTCTACACACTGAACCTTTAATGTAATAATATTATATTTGTTTGAACACAAAATGTTGCCGCAACAGACAAAAGCTTCCTGTTCGTCACATACATCCTGAAATGAAACCTGCTGATTCCTGTGGTCACGTCTCCACACTGGAGGTGATGAATTGAAATTTTAAAAATGGATTCTGAACTGTCATTTCAACTGCTGCAGAAGAACACACACATTCATTCGGGGTTCAGTATATTGCCCAAGGGCACTTCAGTTGTTTTAAGCTTTTAAGCTTCCAAATGCTGTTGGACGTGCTCTTCCCCTCACTCGTCTCTATTTCCTCTACATGTGCACATTTTAAGTAAAGACTAGTTTTGTTAAACTCTACAACCTGTCCTGCTGTTTTCCTGATGCTCGGTGCACGATGATGAACTGATGATTTGTCTTCCTGCGTTCACTTGGAATCCGGCGCTCCTCTCTTCCTCTCGTGGCGTATATATCATTGGCGTTCAGGAGGCAGCCTGAAGCCGGACGTCCACTTGACGCAGGTACGACGTAGATACCTTCACTTCAGGTTTCATTGATCAGCTTTTGTCTTATTCCCACATAACTCGGATTCTTTTATTCACTTTGGTATTCAAGCCACAGTGTTAAATTCCACTTTGACTCATTCCTGAATAAAACACCTGCGTGCAATCATCACATTCATGCTCAGTTATTGTCTGTAGTGTTAATGTGACTGAGGTGTGCAGAGAGTTTGCAGTGGACGACCTTGATAGCTCAAGTGAAATAAAAAACTATTTAACCCTTCCTCAACTCTGGTGCAAAGCTCGGAGAATCACTTGATGCACAACTGCAAATCACAGAATATAAACATACACAGTGAATCCAGAGCTACACTATCTCACATGATTCAGAAGAGCAGACAGTCCAACGGTATATTGGATTTACAATGATATAAAATACATCCTGACATTTGAGAAGCTGAAGGTTGTAATGAACATTCAGCTTCCGGGGGAAGTCACATCTCGACCAACAGTCCCCTCATGAAACCACATTTCACTGCCACTCAAATTCTACTAATTATTCTCTGAGAAATGAAGGAAAATGTCCAGATTCAACTCAACAGTCATACATTCACTTCCTCTTTAGCACGTAGTCTTCAAATTAGAAGCACAGAGTTTGTTTTGTTACGGCAATGCTTCGTAAGGAGCTGCATTACAGAGCTTTTATTTTTGAAAGGTTGCGAACTTGGGTTTGAAGATTGTTCAAAAGCCAACATTAAACATCTTACATAAATATCAACCATAAACCAGGTAGGATGAACACAAAGTTTTCAAATGTTGCTCTGCAGCATAAACTGTTTATAAAAAATCCCTGCACACAACATCCAGCAATAAAAAGTGACAGTATATCGTAGAAGTAATGATAAGGACGATTTCTGAATTCTGAAGTTTTCTACATCCTGATGTTTACTGTTGATTCATATTTTGGCCTCAAACTGGAATAAATTTGCTCAAACTCTTGTTCTGGTCTCAAAACCATTCAGGAGACTTCAAAGTCAACTGTGTTAAAACTGCAGCCACAAGCAGAAGAACCTCTTTTCAAACCTTTAACATGTTGTTAATATATTGTTAATGTTGTATTGCTCCGTTTAGTTCATTACATTTTACTCTGCCTTCCCTCGGGCAGAAGTCGAAGCCTGTGGTGCGTCGACTGAAGGTCTGGCCTGATGGCTCTTCCCTCAGCCGTCACACTGATTCCGGCCCATTTGCAAATTCTGTCCCCGCTGTGGGAAATATTACAAAGCCACACTGTTACAAAACATTTGCTGTGTGTTATGGCCTTTACAAGCAGGGGAGTTATTGTTTGTGAGCAGAGATACGAGATGTGAGTCGGAGGCAGCGCAGCACGTCTCCTCTCATGTCCAGGATCAGGGTTTTCAGGTGTGACAGTCTCAGCGGACAGAATTCTGTGAGGAGCGTAAACAGTGAAGTCTGTAATTAAAATATGCGCCTTGGTTGTTAATGTTTACTGCACTGCATCTTCAACTTTCTTTTATATATTCTAATAAAACTTTTAATGCGATGAGATGGAAGGGAAGAAGTAAATATAATTTAAGTTTTTGGGAACACTTTCTCACCTAATATTGTCTCTTTTTCTCCATTATGTCTTTTGTGAGTATGTGTATGTGTCTGGAAGTGCAACCTTCTCTCCGTTGCTCTTCCAGAGTCACTTCCTTTTTAAATGTTTTATTATAAACTGTAAAAACATGGACGACATGACCGCTCCCCGAAAGTGAAGCCAAAGCGTCTTGATCACCACCTGGTGGCTGGCTGCTGTATAGGTCAGAAGTCCCACCTAATAATAATTTTCTCAAAGATGGTTTCTGTTATTTAAGATAGTTCTTATCCCACTGATGTTTGTTTAAGTGTCTAAAATTAGTTGTTTGATGCTAACGGAGGGAAACATCGTGATTGCCAGCTGAGACTCGGATAAACTGCAGAAAGTGCCGGGTCAGAGAGATCTATGTACCGATCCGTTACCAAACTTTTGGTTTCACCCAGAAATCCCTTCTTCGTCATCGCCGCTCCAAACAGCAGTTGAGCTGTACCGCCACTGGAAAATACGTTTTTCAGAGCAACGAAGGAGAAGTGATTTTCAGGTCGTGTTAGAGTCGAGTGTGGTGGCGGCTCTAGAGCGATTTGACAAGATCTCCACAAGCAAAACGGCGACCTGTGCCGTCTGCAAACTTCATTTTCAGCTGAACGTGTATTCCTAGATTTAGTTATTCGTGTTCTAGATAATAAAGGAGGTTTTCTGTATTAGTATGTCAAAGGATTGAGCTTGAGCCCGGACACATGACAGTGATAATGATAACAGGGTTGAAACTGGTATTGAGGAAGGAAAAATCAAACATCGGAGTCGGAACAAGAGTTTGTATCAAGCAACATATTTTTTGCTTCACTCATGTCATCACAGCGCCAACGTGTCTCTGGCCTTTTCTGCAACAATGAACTCCGTTTGATTATGAAGCTGAATATGAGCTGCTCCCCCTGTAGTGGTGCCAATGTACTGCGGCGTCATCCTCTGCTCCCGTCGCAGACTCGAGCTGTAGCCAAATCCTGGCAGAGGAAGAGAAAACTCACAGGAGAAGGGCATGCTGGGGCTTTTCAAAGCTGGCCTGAGGTGTAATTATGAGCATATCTGGCCATCGCGGTGGGCAGGTGATGAGACAAATGTGTCCGGAAAGAAGTGGGACACATAAAAACCAAAAGAACCATATGCCCTTGGTTATTCGGGGCTGTTTTCATGGTGTGTTCGCGGCGGCATATTTCAGATTCCCTGCGAGGATGCGTGGAAATGGATAAATCAATGAGGCCATCTGGGGAGAGGAAGTCAGGATGAGAAACGGTTCAATGCTGACATTCACCCGACAGTAACCTCACAGCCCTAATTATTCCATTCATTGCCGAGATGCAACAAAAGGAGAGAGAGCCTTGTTGCTTTCATGACACAAATCAGATGAGTTATAGGTCAAAGGATGTTTGTGAAAGAGGAGACAATTAAAAACATATTTATACTTTGCTCTGGATCAAATCTGACGTTTTTATGGCTTCTAAAATAAGAAGAATAGGGAAAAGGTTTTATTCGGGGCGAAAGATATATTTAGCAATTTCATGAATACAAAAATTACGTGTCGACTGTCAGTGCGTGACACGGTGTGGCTTTGTACTTTGTAAGTGCAGCTTGTCTAAATTAAGGCCGTGAGTGTGACTGAATGTCATCATTGTCATTGTCTGCCCTCTCCAGCTGAGTCAGAAGTCATCACACACACACACACACACACACACACACAGAAAACATGATTACACACAGAGATGGACACACTGGTGCCGGTTTTATCATTTAAACAATAACAATTTTGGTCTAGTCTGATGTGACACATTTAGTGAAATGTGAAATTACCCCCCACCGAATCAAACAAACACTTCATTATTACAAGTTTAATGACAGGTGATGAGGTTGTTGACGAGGACGTACAACTGAGTTTCACGGTAACAGTACGTGCAAGTTACAAGTCAAAAAAATGAGAACGGTTTTCACGACAGAACAAACACAAACAATCCAGAGACCAGATTGTACACAGTCATAAATATGAGCCGACTAAATATTTCTATGATTCCTTAAATTCAAGATCTGAGCACGATTCCCTGGAAAATTAATGGGAATATTTGAAGTGGTAATGCAGGAACGTAAAAGACGTAACAGTTAATATATCAAAGCACGAAGCAGCTGAAGTGTCAGAGCTGTTTACTTGTTGGCGTCAACACCTGCAGACACTTGAGGAGCAGTCGGCCTGAAACTGTGCTGCAATCTGATTTCAGGCAAAGCTGCTCCGAACCACTCGTGATAAACTGCGACAATTGAAAATCTACACTGTCGTTTTATCATCATCGGTGAGTTCAGTCGTCTTGAAGTGATGGAAAAGCAAGAAATGAACACATACAACTTTAAAATGAAGTTAATCGCCTGAGCCGAGGAGGTTACGTTTTCACCCCGGTCTGTTTGTTGGTTTATTCGTCAGCAGGATTCCAAAGTAAGCACAAGCGTAAAATAGAAATAAGTGAGTATGAACAAATACCTCCAAGTTAATAGGACACTTACTTGTACCACATGATAATAAAAGACACCTCTAACACTCGTTATCACTTGTATGACCAGTAACTAATGTTTGCTAAAGTTAGTAGATTTTAAACATGTCTCTGGACTGACTGGGTCTGTTTACTCATTTAAATGCTAAATGTACTTGTGCTACTGTCCCACTGCTTTATCTCGTCTTATTATCCCGTTGCTGCCACTTGTGGTCACAGTGTCAGACGCATCATTTATATTTAATAGGATAAAAAGTCCTCTCATCAGATTACTGTCTTTATGCTGGTTGTAAGTATTTAATTCATGTTTTGACCCTCTGTACTTTCTTTATATTGACAGTGTCAGTTTTGTCACAAGTTTAATTTAAATCTACATAAAGATTCTGTATTTAATTTCCCTTCAAATTCAATTTTAGAATTCATTTATTCAACATAATTCAACAGCTTAATGTGAGGGTGACAAATTAAAATTTATGCAACACAAATACCATCTCTGCTGGCGCTCTAATCTCTTTCCATATGATTTATCCAGGGAAAGTTGATTGAGCACGCAGGCTCTGTTCCAGCAGCTCCCTGCTTCACATGCACACAATTACATTCACAGCCGGGAGCTCCACCGGTACGACCACAGCGTCGCCCTGATGAACACCGAGCAGCTGCACCGGAGCGGTGAGGGGTTCGGGGCCACGTCGACCCCAGTTGTTGAATAACTCATCAACCCCCCCCCTCCCGTACGTCCAGGTTCCCTGCTGGTCGGACGCTTCCTGACATCAGCCGTCAGGTCACGATCCAGTTTCTTCTGATCCTCCTTCCTCCTCTTCCTCCTCCACCATTACCCGTCTGCAGGTGTGAACAACACAGCTTTTGCCCGCTCGCTCTGTAAACGCCTGCACGTCCACGGTTGTGTATCTCAAGTTGTTCATAACAAGTTTTAGGGATTTTTCCTGCAGTTGAGTGAATTCTGCAGCGCCCGGGACGGAAATAGCTCACAAAATAGTCTTAAAACATTGATAGTGTTTTAAGAGAAAATGTTTTCCCAATGAAAATTTGCCCCGAGACATTTTTTTTAAAACCACTGATTTGTCGAGAAAACACATTTTTACAAGAAAACAGTGAAGTGAGGTAAATATTCAAGACGAAACGAGGCGCTCGCGTTCGGAGTTAACAACAAACCGAGGATTAGATTCCACCGTGTTTATAGGGACCAAGTGCAACGAAGAAAAACAGCTTGATACGTGGGATTTAATGAGATTTTAGGACACAACAGCAGCCCAATGATGTGTTGACGATTGTCATATAGAAGATATATAAATAAATATGTTAACAAATCTGACACGACACACAAGGAAAGACATGGTTTATGGAAAACCTGTTCTTGGCAGAGGCGTCATTATGGGCAAGAAAACTCAGTATTCAATTTTACTGTCTAATAATCTTCACTGGTGTTTATGTTGCTGAGTCTGATTGTTTCCCCACAGGTTATAAACGGTTAAATGTTATCGTCAGGCCTGTGCAGACACATTGACTCTGTGAGCAGATATCTGCACGTGTCTGTTTGAGCTGCAAAAACCTGAATCCTGGATGGTGCTGCGACAGGTGCATCAAGTCATCACCAACTATGAAAGAGTAAATTAATCCACTGATGCATGAACTACATCCAACTTTAAAAAACAGGAACATTCACTCTGATGCTCTTCTGCTTTTTTTTCTCCGGCGACAGGTCGGTTCTTGGCAAAGTCGGTTCACGTGGCTGCGATCCAACGCTCCTTTCTAAAGACCGGGCTGAAAGAGGAGAGTGAAGGTGGCTGCACAGCGCGTCTGGCACCGGCTCGGTGAGGGAGATACCAGGTGTCGGCTTTGGTCGGAGACTTCACACACTGACGGCAAAACATCAGCAACCACGTATAATAACAAATAAAGCCTCTTTTCCACTGGGCAGAAAACCCACAAACCCACAAACACTCTGAAATCTACATTCATTCCTCAAACGGTAAATGACTTTGCAGTAGACACAGGTTTTTATCGGCTCTGGCTCCGAATCTGGACGTAAACAAGCGAAAACCAAAGCTGAAACATAAAACAACACAAGAGGTGCTGATACCTTTTTATCTTCACTGCACATCTCAGACGTGAAAATACCTTTTTCTAGAAACTTCATATCTGGAAGTCTGGGCTGGCCGGTGTGTCTCCACGAGGAAACCATACTTCTCTCTTTTCAAACACCCCAGACGTCAGTGATTGCATGTTGTACACGTTCTGCCGAGAGACACCGACCTTTTCAGCAGATGTTTTTATTCTAGCTTCAGTCAGGGGGCGCGACCACGAGGCTTCCTGAGGTCGCTTCACTACAAAGTGTGATCACATAGTAAGGGGAACAATGAAAACACCGTGAATTCTGTGCACCGAATGCAAAATTGAACAACTTCCAACAGTATCAAAACCCCGGCGCAGCTTTCCTGGAGCTCGCCCAAATTAACAAAAAAACGCATCATACTTTATTGTCTCCTCTAACGAATATGAAGCGCAGAGGAGTGAACTGCATTAAGCAGAGTTCAGAGCTCGATCACAGAGCGGCGGCTGAAGAATGCCAACAAGCCGAGTCGGTTTAAAAAAGGAAGAATAGGCAAAAAGATACTAAATAATAAATATGTTGTATAGCAGTGGGGCGCAGCGTTCGGCAGCACACTAATGAGCCCATGGGGGGGGGAGAAGAAGTGCGGATGAGAAATTGGTGGAGTGCTGATGTTCGTTCGACAGCGGCCTCCACCAGCTGATTATTCCGTTCATTATAGAGATGTGGAAAAGTTGTTATCGGTGTGTCGCTATGGTGATTTAACAAATTTACTTCTATAAAATGAAGCTTTGACGTCCAGAGGCGTGATCGGACCAGTGAAACCTCACGTTCATTCGTCACGAATCACGTGGAGAAGAGGCCTAAAGGCACGAAGGGTGTCGCCTCCTCTCCGAGCTGCAGCCCACACAGCTCGGATTGAAGTGAACGAGTGCACCTCCCGTTTCTGCTGGGACCGGGCTGTTTGCTTTGGCCTGCGGTGATGCGAGTTGCAGCTGTTTTTCTGGAAACTGTAAAAAGTGACCCGCGGTAATTGAGCTGCGGCAAAAAGACCCGCTGCTGGACTCCTGGAGCCACCGCCGCTCCACAAAGAGCCGCTCCACCAATTTATTCATCATCCTGTGCCACTGCACTTGACTTCATAACATTTCTATACAAACCACTACAGTAAATAATCAGCATTTTATATTTAATTCCCTATTCTATTGCCTTTTTAAATAAATCTGGATCCTGTCCCTGCAACTTAAGCTCTAACCACGAGGGACCTGGCGTCATACGTCCTCTCGGTGTTTACGTCCCTGAATCTGGTGATGTACCGGTTGTTCCAGGGACATAAACACGTCAGGAGGAATTCCAAGAGAGAGAAAATGAATTTGATGTAATGCTGCAGTCATAAAATGTAAATGCTCAACTCACTGTCAGCACTATATACTGTACACACTCCAACTAGGATAAAGTGCTGCAACAAGCAGATGCAGAGTGTGTGAGACACTGACGCTGGACATTTCAGTCTTTACGAAGTTATGTGTGGAATTCCAGCTTCGCTCTGTCCATGTTTTTCTTTCCAGGATCTTTTTTGGCGATGACTCTCGACACGTGTCCTCTAACGGGAATCAAACGTTTGCTTCCTACTTGTGTTGACAGAGCTACTGACGAGCCCAGTTTAAATAATGTTGTTCTCACTCGTCCGACTCCTCTCGGCTGAAGGAACAAATTGCTCGAGGTTCCTCTCACCGTCAGAGCCTCACCGCCGTGAAACGCTCTGGATGAAGGCACTGACCAAATGGCAATGTAACAGCACTTGGTCACAGTCAGACCGTCGGTAAATCATCCTCTTGCACTTTTGGCATTTTGCGGTTCATGTGTCATTGCGGCTCGTAACAGAGTCGGTCCACTTACAGAAGCGTGAAGACGAGAGCTCTTTCTGTCAAAGTCAAAGCACGTCTCCGGGCACAGAACTGACAGCGTATAATATCAGGTCCACTCTGCTAATGTGACCCTCCCGTCTCCTCCTCCCCGTGTGCACGGACCATTTCATTTGTAATGAAGCTCGCGCCTCCCACACCTAAATGGATTATGGACTTGTGAACTGTGAACGGCACGAGGAGCTAAAGGTGGCCGAGTGGCCTAGCGCTCACAGAGACGTCCCCGTAATTAAAGGATCACGGGTTAGATCCCCAGAAAAGGCGTTCCACCCGAAGTGTCCTTGAGAAGCACTCCGAGCTAGCAACTGTTAAATCACTCAAAGTCAGTGTGGTCATAACTCTTCAAAACGCAAGACACGTCAAGAGCAAGTGTTGCAGATGAAATGTTTGTGAGGGGAGAAGTCGACTTTCCACCTCGACGGGTGAGTCACGACTCGGAGGTGGAAATTAAAGATCAGGTTTTATTATACGAGCGGCAACGTGCAACAAACAGGGACGAGATCTCACTCTGGATAGAACTTCAACTATTTATCAATTTAAAATAAGTTCTATGGAGCCGTGTGTGAATGTGACTTGTCTGTATTTTCTGATCTTGAAGCAAAACACTTTCCATGTTTATAGATTCGTCAACGCGTTTACAGACATAAATACACTTTCAAATCTGAATACATATTTCTTCACACATTTTCAAATCTATTTACACACACACACATATTCTAAATACAGATTTTCAGATCCACGTACACATTCACAAGTCTCATTACACATTTGGAGATTCTTCCGCACATTCACAAATCTGATTACACACAGAGGGATTGACACACTGCTACAATAATGTCCCCATTATAAATAAAGTTCCATCAGTTAAATCTACCATATGTCATCACTCGCTAATGTATATCTTCATTAGTCTGTACACATAACTATTTACACTGGTACAGCTGCAGAGTTTAACCATAGGCTCATATAAAGATGGATGCCGTGTTCCTCCAGTTGGGCTAAATTATCCCAGATAGGGGTGTCGCCATCTTTCCCTTATGACGTCATTCGGCGAGCGAAGAGATTTTGGTGTAACTCGACCAGTTGCGACTCCATCTCAGCTGTCAATCATCACGTTGCACCCTACTACCTAATATGAGTGCAACCATCTTTGAGAAAATGTAATTCGATGTGTACTTTGACTTATTAGTTCTGTCCACATCCCGTCTACTAACATGGAGGACACAGGGTTTGTGACCCCTACTGCAACCAGCCACTAGGGGGCCATCCAGATGATTTGACTTCACACCTGGGGAGCCGTCGCGTCGTCTCTCTTTAAAACGTTGTTCAGCTGAATGCAGGTTCAGGTGCACTGGCGGATTATGATTTATTTCTTTGTGTCATCCCTGTTTGTGTGGGCGTTGGTGTCCTCATTAGTAAAATACATCTCCCCAACCTTTCCGCCCCGGCCCACCCCCTCAGATACCCTTGAGGAGAGGAGGTGGTCAGTTTCCTGTTTCATTTGCCTCCAGTCATGCAAGGCTGCCTCGGTGTCTGCGGCCGTCTCCCCGCACTAAATCACAGGCTGAGCCGAGCGCCGAGCCGTGGCGGTGACTCCTTTTATGATATTCTGTAGGACCCCGGCCATCGAGAGGAATGAAATGTATGGCGGCTAAGACCTACAGCTCCTCCCAGGGGTCGCAGGCGCCGGCTCGCCCCCGTGGGTCACGTTCTCTGCTGCCACTCATTTGTTTCCATCTCACTGAATCGTATCATTGAAAACCTCATTAAGCCGCAACACTAGAGAGCTTAGTGTTTGTTCTGCTCAACCTCCTCTAGGTTTGTTATCAAGCTGTGACAGTTTCCATTTGCAGGTGTTAGATACTGGTTGTGCTTCCTCTCTCCTCCGCCTGCCGACTCTCTGTCTCTCCTCCTCGCTGCAAACATGACAGAGAGTGTCACCAGCTGCTGATTTGCAATTTTGTGCAACCTCGGCAAGCGGCTGAAGTTAAAAAGAGCAAGTTATCCTGATGGATTGAACTGCAATGCAGCAAAAAAATCATTTTAAGAAGTGCCCTAAACCCACAAAACAGACATGTCATGTGGGTGAGTTTCAGCATTTGCATGAAAGCCATTACGGAGACTTGAAATGACATCAGAAAGACTTTAATGTAAATCTTTACGCGCTGTCAGGTTGTTCTCTGGTCGTGTAGATCTCACTGGGCAGAGCGTGACACTGACGCTTTCCATGGGGGACTAAATTCTCCGTGCAGCTCAGTAGGCAGCAGGAGATCGATGCCAACGCTGCGTTCACACTGCAAGTAACACAATCCACAAGTGGGAGAAAGACAATTCATTTCTGTTGATAAAGAAACGCTCAACAAGCTTGTTACCACAGACGACGCTGCCTCACTGTCCCGCAGCAGATTTCCAACAGTGGTGGAAATCTGCAAAATGTTTGATTACAAAGTATGATTCACACTTCAAAAGTCTCTATGACTGTCCCAGTTATTATTGGGTTTTTTGAAGTATCCCGTGTTAAAGCATGTAAACATTATATCCAGATTCCAGTATCCTGGGTGAAGCCTTATCCCGGAAACCTGGAGTGGCCGGATACCGGTGCATGTATCTGTCTCATTCTGGTTTCTGACCAATACCGACATCTGACTGTGCTTCCTGTTGTTTCCTCCAGTCTCACGAACGCTTCAGCCAGTGAAAGGATGTGAAACTTCTCTCTCCAGTCGGTGTCTCTGAACTCCATCGTGCCGACCCGCTCCCACCAGTCACGGCCGCTCATCTTCTTCCACTGCGCCCTGGTTCTGTGGAGGACGTGTTTTAATATTTGCCGTCGCTCTCGTCTCCCACTGACGGCAATAAGGGTGGATAAGCCAAATCCGAAATGCAATGCTGGTATTTAACAGAGCTGTGGGCCCGCTGAAGGGTAAAGCTGCCTCCGTCTCCACGATACAGGAATCAAAATTGCAGACAGGCTGTGTTGTTGTAACCATGGGAATGTTAAACATCACAGGCACCTGCGCAAACAGCACACAGGTATAACTGGGATACTTGTTTTGATATGAAAAAGCCGATTTCTCAATGTTTCACCTGAACAACACATCTCACGAGCTTCTGCATCAAGCTGGAAGACGCTGCTTCAGTAAACCACTGAAAGGTTTCTCCAACAATTTCACTTGACTTATTTGCAGAAGTTACACATTTCCTCCCTTCTTCTCCGCTGCGCCGGTCAGTCTTGATTCTGGATCCTTCTTCGCCCGTGGTTGCACAAGGGAAAATGTGTAGGTGTGAACTTTGATTTGTGTTGTGCTGCATTCAGACGGTCTTTAAAATAAAACGTCCAGAGAGACGTGCCAGCAGTCGCTTGAGGCCGGAGTGTTTAATAGGCCTGATACTGGAAGACGTGCTGGGAAAACGTCCAGATGGAGGCCCTGAAGGGAGGAGCACAGATGTATTCAGAAGAGATGTTTGCTCAGACACGTCCGGTACATATCTGCCAGGCATTTAAAAGAGCCATTAGGCAGATTCTGTTAGGGTCAGAGATTTAAACTAAATGCACACAGCGCGTAGACATACATGTGGTAAAGTTAAAGTGCAAACCTTCATCACACACACATCAGATGGTGTCGCCCCATGTTGTCTGGAGTGTGTGTGCAGTGTGTTTGTTTGTGTGTGTGTGGGTCCCTCTTATCCTACCCCTGTTGCAACGTCCCCTGTTTGAGCCGTATCCCCCCCGTAGGATACGTCTAACGTCTGGATTAATTTAATCAGCCTAATTAATAGTTTCTGGCTAGCTGGTGTTTGGATGCTAATCAGAGCAGTGTAACGTTATAAAAAGCAACAGAAAAAAAACACCTGATCTCTCCAGAGGGCCGACTGAAGGAAGCCGCTCACAGCGCGGACGAGGAGTCAAGCTGCGAAAAGGTGGAGGCTGTTTTAGCCCTGAAAGACAAAATCTATAAACCCATGTTTCAGTAAAGGGCTTCTGTTAAGAGAATGTTATGAGGGTTTTATGATGTCGGCCGAAACCTCACACACACACACACACACACACACACACGCACACATGTGGTGAAACGTGCGGTTGCGTGTGTCTACAGGACTCACCCTCACCGTTCGGGGTCATAAATATTCATTTAGCGTCCATCAGCCTTTAGGGATTAATCCCAGTACGATGGTTAAAAATACAGAACACAAAGCAACACCACCGGCATGTTAAGTCCATTATATACTGTAAAGTACCAGGCACTGCCCACAGGAGACTAATGGCTTTTTATCAAGGATCCCTGGAGGGCTGCAGCCTTCCACCTTCAGCGGCACGGCTTCCATTAACGCAAGGCAGGTGCAGTTCAAGAGCACAGGGTTTTGTTTTTTTCTCCTAAAAAAGCACCTGCTTTAAAAGTGAAATGAGTGACATCAGTGAGACACACAACCCACGCGCTTGCTCTTTTTATTTCATCACAGAACGCCACCTTCAAGACTCGGTCTGCTCGTGATAAAAGGGGGCTTCTCTCTAATCGGGTTCCAACTGGTCGCTTTTTGTTTCTTCACAATAAAGCAGCTCAGTGTGAGTGGATTTGAAAAGGTGTTGAAATGCTAAGATGGAGAATTGGCAGCCTGGAGGGAGGGAGACGTCCGACAGCATCTGGGCTCCGGTTTCCAACGGGGGAGCCGCTCAGATATGAGGTCGTTTAATTCAATGTCCTTGTTAAATCAGAAGTACAAACAGACTCATCATTGAACAGCTGCTTTCAAGTGAGTCACATTTACATTTCAATCTAGTTCATTAAGCACGCGCACTGTAATCCACAGCATGTTTTAACTGAAACAGATTGACATCAGCTGCACCACACACACACACACACACACACACACACACACACACACACACACACACACACACACACGTCAGGTTCATTACAATCTGCTGCCAAACACAACGCAACACAACACTGCTGTGGTCCAGCACAAATAACCTAATTGGATAAAAATGTATAAAGTGATGACATCTTGTATCCAAAAGGTTAAAGGTCAACTCCAAAGTGACATCATAGTGTTCTGCAAAAAACATTGCAGCCATATTAACGCCATAACTCAGACAGGGAGATTCTGACCATATTTCCCATTTGGCCCCCGATAGCTAATTGATGACACTAATCTTGCAGATCTGCCAACTTGAGGAAAATCTCGAGGTGCCACCCTATGCCACAAGGTGGGGGTGGGGGGGGGGGATTTATTACAATATTACTCAAAGTTAATCATTATGTTGTTATTATTACTCTCATATTTCTTAATTGAACTTAACACGTCTTTCCCTCTGAGCATCTTAAGCCAACTTGAGCACTTCCTTTATTTGTATTCTATATAGATCTACCTGTATTTCTAGTATTAATTTCACTTTTAATCCACAGTTGTGCCATCACAGAAACATCACATACATATTTAAAGTTCAGTTAGTCTCCTGGCAACTTTCTTATGAGCATGTTATTAACACCATCTGTCATCAGTAGATTACACCCGAGCCCACACCTCCCTGGAACCACCTTTAAATCTCCCATGATCGTCTGTTTCATTATTTAATATTAGTGTTTGTGTGTTAATATTGTTTTTGCCTGTTGAGTTTGTCTCAGTATCGTTTTGGTCTCCAGCCCTTAATGGGATTCACCTTTTAAATAAATTGAAAATAAAAAGAAATGAGTGATGCTGTGATTCGTAAAAAAAAAATGTGCAATGGCTCGATTTTATAATCAACGTTAAAACAGCAGCAGCAGCAGAAGAAGTCAGAGGACGCCGACATCGCTCAGGCACTTCTCTTCCCCGGCCACTCTTCCCGACAGAGACCTCTATTTGGTTCTCAGCGGTGAGAGCCTGGACCCAGCAGCGTCCAATCTATCCCTCACTTTACCTCCTGCCTCCGTCGGCAGCTCTCGGCCTTTACCGGCCGTGGTCTCGCAATTAAGTCCCAATTTAACAACAACAAATAAAGGAGCCGAACAATAAAGCAAAGACTGACTCTTCCTGTGGAACTGACTTTGAGTCACGAGAGATCACTGTTACCATGGACGCACACGTCCATAGCACACGTGTGCTGCATGTGCCCTAGATCCACCTACACAGCATGTCTCTAAAAGATATTTGTTATTTGGACCTGTTGAATTGCTGTCATGTCTTTTCATCCATGTCGTGCACTGCACAGTGTGTAAATCTTTACATAGGTGAACATCGAATATAGCACTGACCCCATGAGCACACGAACCTGCAGTGGACATATCTAAAGCACGGGCTTTCTTCTGGTGGTCTTTGAAGATCCGTCATTGATCCAGTCGTCAAAGTCCAGCTTCCCCCGTGAGCTCAGAGTTAATTTCCATGAGTGGCAGCATGTTCAGTCGTCACAGCCTCATACTGGTCCTTAGTTCATGTTTAATCCGGGACCTTTTCCTTAGTGTCAGATACAGTTTACTCCAATAACACAAAAATACCTTAAAGCATATTTATAAACCTGACGGTCCTCAATCGACCTGCGTTCCTCCTCATTTTGCTCATGTATTTATTACAAATATTGATGATCACTTATTTCGATTGCTGCAGATATGAAGATAAATGCTGGAAATCAGTTAATAACTTAATATCGCAAAATCCAGATGTTAACTTGGATTGATGATGAGATTCCACAGCTTCCGGTGATGAGAGCCAGTGTTGATATGCGCTGCAAATCAGAACACAATTCATATACGTCTTGTCCTGCAGGATCTGCCTTCTTCTTATGTAAAAGACAAAGTCAACTCTCCACATCTTTTCGATATGTTCTTTCTAAATGTCAACATTATCCTCCATCAGCCAGAATCCTGCTCCCTCCGTTCCTCTGCAGTCGATAATATATATTTGAGTATTCCTAAAGAAGTTCCATCTCTGAGTGCCGCCTCTTATTAAAGACGAAAACGTTAAACCTCCATTATTCAAACACTCAAACAGGCAAATCGTTCATTTCAATTTGTCACTGAAGGTCATAAGTTACCTGCTATCTGGTAAAAAGAGAGAAGATATGATGTAATTTCCAAACAGTGGCTAATATCTCCACGTGGAAGGAAGCTCTTTAAATGCAAAGCAGCGGAGGGTGAGTGAGACATCGCAGGTTTTTACTCTTCACAGACAGACGACAGTCGAAGGAGGCTTGATATCATTTTCTTGCGTCCACCTGTTTCTCGCCACCGCCTCACAGGGGACGAGGCCGAGGTTGTTTTTTTTTAAATCGTTTTTTAATTTGCAGATCTGCGTGGACAGGTGTCCCTGAAGGAGGACATCTGAGGATAATTATTTTTCCTCACTAATTAGCAAAGCATCAGCCTTTCAGCTAATTGAATAAACCTCTGCGCCACCCGAGTGTCGGCAACTGCTTTAAAATGTATTACAGATGTGTGTCACAGCTGCTTCCCAGGCTGTCAGGGACGAGAAACACGCAAAGTCTGGTTGTGTATCACAGAAATGTCTCTACTTTTGTTGTTGTGTAGCGTATAATCTTGGTTCAGGTTGTTCTTTCAGAGGACTCTTAAAATTTCAGAAACCTCACATGTTCTGTGAAAATGGTTTTCATCTAATACGTTTCTTCATGACTGGCCAGGGAATGAATCTCTGAAAGACGGAGCCTTCATGAGGAGAAAACAACCTTTGCTGTGAATATTAATTCTAGGATTAGAAGTTGAAAAGAAAGGTCTAGGTAATAACTGGATTCAGTGAAGAGTACAAGCTTTTTTCCATGTGAAGGTTATGAAACACTATTGTTCCATCAATGTTCCGATGATTAGATTCCAACACGTAACCAGGGAATGAAACTGTGTCAGTGAAACGTACAGATCCTGCAAGTGTCTTCAACTTTCAGCTGAATTCATCCAGATGAAGAGTAAAAGTCATTTCACCTATAAAATAATTAAATGTTTTCAATTAATATGTAAATTCATGTATCCTTCTAATTATTGTAAAATGCAAAACAAGGTTAATCCAAGCTAGTGGCTCCGTGAGACACAGAGGTGGAAAATATCATGTCTAATATGCACAAAGTGAGAATGCTAACATGCTCCTGGCGTTTACCCATAAACATGAACACAATGTACAGCTGTGACGGAGGGGAGCGTCATTTTTACAAGTGATTTGTTAAAGTTCAAGGCTCATTAATTATTCGATTCATCCAGAGGGAACATAAACACATTCACCATCGAGATATTCCGATAATTAAAAAAAGTGTAAACTAAATTAGTAGGAAATGTCCTGCAGGAGTCAACCGGTCAGAAACATGAACTTCTGCACAGATTTCATGGCCCAATCTCGTATTTGTCTCGAAATTTGAACCCGACCCCATCCCACAGGAAGAATAAATATCTGTTGCAAACTTCAGGAACATTCATTCCAGACTGGACCAAAAGTAGTGGAATGTGATGCGATGGGTCTTCAGATGCAGCCTCCGAAGGATGTGGCCCCTGAATTCGGACACATCAGCACCAACGCTTTATATCCCAGGAGCCCCCGTCACCAGCTTAGCTCAAAAACAACTCGTACTGTTACTGTGCAAACATCCCCTTCCGAGGACTGTGCCTCGCGCACTGTAATGAACGACCATTTTGTCATATCTCTACGAACTCTAATAGCTATTGACAAAAACAGTGGTTAGCTCAGTCCGTGCTCAGCCAACAATTACCCAACAAATTAGAGTCGGAGCGGCACAGGTGTTTGTCGTCTATTATAAGCACAGATGAATCTTATTGGAAAAAAAAACGTTGTAGAAATTGAAGAAAAGCCTCATTACCAGGTTGGTTTATGTTTTTGTTTTTTTTCCCAGCTTGCTCCCATTATATGAAACAGCATTTTCAATGAGCCAAGGACTCTCAGTCGGCGGAGCCCTGTCCTTGGTATTGTCTCGGGAGGTGATGTATTTGGCCTTCATGCTCGGTATGAAAGTCCCTCCTCGGCCCACCTGCCTGAAACGCACCTCTCTGAACTCGCTAATGAGACTGAGGCAGGAGTCAATCAGCTGTTCTGTCTGAGGGGGGAACCTGTGCGGCCTGCTAATCTGACATGGTCACGTCTTTGTGCTCCCATCAGCCTCTCCGTTCACTCCATCTCACCCCGGGCGGCTGTAGCCGGCAGGTATGTCCGTCCGTCTGCGGCTGGTACGACGGAAATGAGCTTTCACAGCGGGCGGCTCGCGAACCACAGATTCATTCTTAAGAGATTTTCAAAGGGAAAAAAGTTCCGCCTCGCTTCTTTTGAAAGTGTAACCACAGAGCAATTAAACGTGATGTGTGACATCAACACAATAAGCTGCTGAATTCTGAATGTGAACAGTAAGAATACCTTTAATTTAAAGTCATTTCTCTGTGACCCCCTCGTTTCACAGCGTTCTCCTTTATTGTTCTTTTCCAGCATGTATCTAACTAAGCTTCCTGCTCCGAGGGGAGTTGAGCTCTTTACGGTGACTTCATGTCGCTGACACTCCTTTTTTTTTTTCAACGGTGCACCGTTCTGTCTCAGCTCCATTAAGTCCAATAAAACCAAAACACTTTATGATCCACGCTCACGCTCTTTCTATTTTGGGCCTCTGCAGCCGAACCGTCGCTCCAGTAAACAAGTGCAAGAGACGCAGCAACAGAGAACAAGTCCATGTGGCCGTTGAACGTACGGAGGAGGTCGCCGAGGTGTCGGAGAGTGTCGGAGCGCTGACAGACGTGCGGAGAGGTGAGTTGCTCCAGCTTCGTATCAGAGGAATAATTCATGACAGAAATAACAATCTGTGACATCTGCCTGTGGCGCTGATTATTGTAGATGTTTTCCCCGCTGCCACTTCCACTGAGCGGAGTCGTGTTTCACTCAACACGTCGCACTGACAAAAGGAAAACACTGATATTCTGGATGTGGCGTCGCTCACCGCCACAAAAAAAAACTGCAAGTCTCAACAAAAATGTGGTTTATATTAAAATCTGATTCAGGCTTGTTTTACCTCATATGCATTTATATTGTTTGGGGCGGGGCTTGGAAATGGGGACTTAAAAGATAAAAAAATATTATCTCGTAAACAAGTGTGTGCAAACGCAAGTACCTTTCTCTGTTCTTTGGGGCCATGATATCTGGGGGGATGCTCAGGGAGACAGGCAATCCAGATAATTCCGCCCCTGTAATCAGTTTTTTGTTGTTGTTTGCACTGCTGACAGCGGCGTCACAGAACTTCCTCTGCATGGGAGAGATACACACCGATACACTCTCTCGGCAAAAGCCTGCGATAGGAAAAAAAAATCATCTGTGCGATCGCGCGGAGAAAATGACACGAGGTAAGTCTCTGAGCAGGATTCATTTTAGGGGGAGAGAAATTGTGTGGTTATCTTGGAGGAAACGGAGGCCCGGCTCCACCGCATATCTGCTCACATTTCATTTTAGTGATGCGACTTGGCAAAAGACGCCAAAGCTAATTGAGGAGCTCAGCGGGCGGCAGTGCATAACAGGCTTATGAGTTCATGTCTTCGGAGTGAATGTGACTCATGATGTGTAGTGGAGACATTATGGAGATGAAACACTGGGGAAATGTTAGTGGAGTTTTTTTTCATCGTACCGGAAAGGTTTTCACATTATTAACCGGTTCCTCGCAGAGACTGAAATCCGACCAGGGGGCGGATACGATGCCTCCTGATGTTCTCGTCCCACATCTGTCATCGGGTGCGTGTTAAATCACATCTGTTCACTCCGATGTGGACGGAGAGCAAAAGTCAATCACCAGCATTGCTTTTTTTTTGCTCAAGGCGGCAACAAAATAGAAATGAAATCGAGCTTGAACAAAATTAAACTGCTGTTGAATTGGTTTGACGCACAGCGCTGAGAGCAAATATCTGAATTCTCCCTGCGACTTGACGTCTGCTCATTTAGTGACGCTCCACGACTCTTCGCCAGATGGGGCCTCCTCCGAACTACAGGCAGAAGGAGAGATTGATGAGATTAGACAATGACAAGAGATCTTGGTGAGACTCATTCAAATCAGAGAAATAAAACATTAGGGTTGAGATAATCAGCACGGGTAAATAACATATGACAATAAATTAAATAAACCAAAGATTCATTCTATTTTTAACGCAATGAAGAATATACACGTATCATGAAACCAATGATAGATCTGCTAATAATAATAAAGCTGCGAGCCACTACAGCCGATGATCATTCAGCCCGACGGCACCAGTTGTGATTTAAAGGGTCAAAGGTCATAAGTCCACAGAGCAGAGCTATGAAATATTGATGTGGTTCAGTGAGCTGTTCATGCGGATCATATTGTTCCGTTCATGCTGATGCTTATGTTTAATAGTTTCCTACCATAGGAATACAGAAAAATAACGTGTTTTATTGTCATGACCTATATATATATATAAATATATATATATATATATATATAAAGACGGAGGATGTGGACTAACTATCCAGAAATGAAGCCAAAATATCCTGATGATGAGAACCACCTTAAATGATATGAAACATTTATTTGATGTGGACGTGGACCTTTCAGTTTGGTCAGTCTCACATCCATTAACATGGAGGAGGTGACGATTATCACCTTTACTGCAGCCAGCCACCAGGGGGCGATCAAGGTGCTTTGGCTTCACTTTTGGGGAGCTGTCATGTCGTCCATCTTTACATGGAAACTATGGTCGTGACACTGTGGAACATGAACGCACACCGAGCTGTTTAAGTTCACTGCTGTTTAGAAAGTTTAAGATAAAAATTCGTTAACTCAACTTTCACGTCAAAATGTACGAGACGTCTTTAAAAGTGTCCAAAACCCCCGAAATGTTTACATTTTAAATTCTTATACTCGCTCTGCACATGAAGATAATGTGTCTTGTGTGTTTCAGCTAATGTTTCTCCTTAAGTTTGTCTATTTTGTATTACTTAATGATCCCTATGTTGCAGTAGAAATGGTAATAACATGAAAAGTTTGGCACCATTAAAAATACTTCTTGCATAAGGAGACGTGCAGCTACAGTCAAAAGGATTTGGAAACGAACTATGACACTTCTAATAATGTGCCACTTGGATGTCGAAGTCCTCGATGCTATTCAAACTCACAGTGCTGTGTTCTTTGTGTAAAGCTTGTGTGTCACTGCAGGCGTTTTTTGTCATCACTAATTTGTGCAATTTAAACCTCCGGCCTCTGATGGAGTAACGACTCTGTATAAGGTATTGAAGAATAACCTTATCAAACCCCCACTGATACACAAAAGGCATTTGTGGTGCAGGCGGAAAGTGAAAGTGAAAAGAACAAATTGAATTGGACTCGGCTGTCGCGGAGGTCGTGAAAACAGCTCAGCCTTCAGATGTGCAGACGTTTGTCTCAGAGTTTTCCCGAGTTCCTTTAAGATCAGTCAAAGAGACTGAGTCACACCTTGACCCGGAGGGTGACGCTATTTTTCCTTTCCCTAAATATTCCCTCCAGAAACACATGAAAAGACGAATTCGGAAAGAATTCCATGTCCACGTCGCGACAGATTTGCAAGTCATGTGTGAATTCTGACGTGTGAAAACGGTACGCTCCAGCGTCTCACCGACCGGAGAGAGAAGACGGGACTAAAAGAGGATTTAGGGAAATACAGATCTTTGTATACAACATTAGAATCGGAGGGATCCTGCTCGGCTGCACCGGGAATAGAAGATATTGTTGCTGTAGCTTATGCTTGCAACCCTGCATCTCATTCAGCCTCAACATGCAAAGACTCTAATTCCTCACTGAATAAATGTTCATACTCAATGCTGCCTTTAAATTACCCAGTTCACCAGAAGGCTCCATCTGGACGCCCCCCCCCCCCCCCTTGTGGTATTCACGACCTCAGAATATTCTAGAAGCTCAGAGATCAGATGTCTCAGCATGTGTGTTGAATTTATTCCCGAAAAAAGGCCAAAGAAGTTAATTGTTGTGTCAAATGGTGAGTTTATATATTGTAACTTTAGTCGTTTAGTTTAGCTTTTGTGGTTTTATAATACGATGAGGAACATTGTGATGTAGCCAACGGTCTCGTGTTCGAACTCAGCCACACTTTGAACGCCAAGCAGACAGTGTACAGGACTTATTCATAATAATAATAATAATAATAATAATAGCAATTAGTTCACGAGTTCAACGTGAAAGAGTGGTTTGTCTGCTATATTATAAGCTGCAAATCTTAGCTCAGCTTCAGCTCTACGTGTTTTTTTATAACTGTGAATTGTGCATATTTTGTCTGTCTCCAAGAAGACAGATGTACGTACGTTATAGATCCTCAACAACTTGAGTAACAGATGCAAAAAGACGTTCCTACATTGATCATCATTTCCTGAGGATGTTGACTTTTGGCTTGGGACATGCAGCTTTAGCCATTAAATGCACTTTTTTCCTCCCAACTTAATAAATGTAAATGCAATGTATAGAACATGTGTCTGGTGAGAATGGGAAGCTTGACACACAGCACAGTGCTGGACTTAGAGAGGGGTCGGGTCTGGTCTGAGTAAAGCTCGTAGGAAACGTAGCTGCATCTGACCAATCACGGCGTCTGAGACGAGGGCAGATGGAGCGATCGGCGGACTGGAGCGCTGCAGCGAGCAGACAGCTGCAGGGTTCATCTAATGACGGTTATGTTCCTGACAGAGACTGAAGAAACGTCCTGGCTCTGCCACGTCCATTAAGGTGTCAGATGTGTTTAGCACCAACAGGTCATCCTGAGGCAGGTTCTGGACGATCCGGCTTGACCCAATGACGCAGGTCGACTCCATTCAACCACCACAAAATGAAACTCTTCACCAGCTGCCTCATGTCGTCCGTCTCTGCCGACTCCTCATCACACGCTGCCGCTAAATGCATCAGAAGAGACGTGTGGGTGGAAGTGAGTTCATTGGTGGTGTTAGTCAAAAACACACATTTACAAAAACTATGCATTTTCAAAGAAAGCTACTTCTTCCATTGGCACCTGCTGCAGGATCTACATTTTACAGCCAACGTTACATTATTATAACACGTTCATGAGCCAAGAAACTCACTCAACACTTAATTCACTGTGTTAAAAGTCGCAGCTGTGTGGTTGATTTTCATGGCATCAAGAAAAAATGGTATATGTGTCAGAAGCTCACTCGACATTCTGAAGCAATGAGACAGAGCTGCAGCGTGCGGAGCAGTGAAAAGCACGGGAGGCCAAATACATCAATCAA
Source organism: Hippoglossus stenolepis (assembly GCF_022539355.2). Lineage (NCBI taxonomy): Eukaryota > Metazoa > Chordata > Actinopteri > Pleuronectiformes > Pleuronectidae > Hippoglossus > Hippoglossus stenolepis. The sequence continues at coordinate 3,507,718 of NC_061492.1, forward strand.
TCAATCAATCAAATTTTATTTGTATCGCCCATATTCACAAATCACAATTTGTCTCATAGGGCTTTAACATGGTGTGACATCCTCTGCCCTTAACCCTCAACAAGAGTAAGGAAAAACTACTAAAAAACCTTTTAACAGAGTAAAGAAAGTAGAAACCTCAGAGAGCCACATGTGAGGATCCCTCTCCCAGGACGGACAGAAGTGTAATAGATGTCAAGTGTAAAGGAGAACATCATCAAGATAAAGGTTTTAGCAGCATTGATAAGGGTAAACATTTTGAAGTATAACTGAAGGTCAGTGAATTGGTGGATTATTGTCAGTAATGGTCGAGTATCTGAGGAGAAATACTATGTATCGAGCAGTCCTGCTGCAATCATAGTCTGTGGTCAGCAGCCAGCAAGATCAGGATCCACCATCAAGATCGGATGCCACTATAGTCCACAGTCATTGTCCACTGCCGCCATTAGGATCCATCATCAGCTGCCACCTCGGTCGTGGTCCACTACCAGTATCTGATGCCAAGACGATAAGGCAAAGGGCCTCCGGGGAAGAAGTCAAGTCAGTAACATGTATTGATGGGATATGAATTACTTTGATGTGATAACGATTGAGAAGAGGAAGGAGAAGCTGGAAAGAGAAGCTCCGTGTGTCATGTGTCCCCCGACCTTCTAGACCTATAGCAGCAGAACTAAGAGCAGGTCTAGGACAAACCTGGACCGGCTCTAATTATAAGCTTTATCAAAAAGGAAGGTTTTAAGCCTACTCTTAAACGTACAGATGGTGTCTGCCTCCCGAACTGAAAGTGGGAGATGATTCCACAGGAGAGGAGCTTGATAGCTGAAAGCTCCTTCTCTACTTTTAGAGACTTTAGGGACGACAGCCTGAATTCTGGGAGCGCAGTGCTCTAGTGGGTTGGTAAGGTACTAACAGCTCTTTAAGATATAATGGTGCCATGTTATTAAGGGCCTTGAAGGTGAGGAGGAGAATTTTAAATGATATTCTAGTTTTAACCGGAAGCCAGTGTAGCGAAGCTAATACTGGAGAAATGTGGTCTCTTTTCTTGGTTCTTGTCAGGACACGTGCTGGACAAGCTGCAGAGTCTTTAACGACTTCCTGCTGGAGCCTGATAGTAAGGAATTACAATAATCCAGTCTGGATGTAACAAAGGCGTGGACTAGTTTTTCGGCATCCTTTTGAGAAAGGACATGTCTGATTTTGGAGATATTACGCAAGTGGAAAAAGTCAATGAATCCACATCACTACCTATCACCCAGAGGTTCAACCCAGATGTTTCAGGGCCCCGAGTGAATGGAGAATTCAAACACACACTGTGGGCTTCAGCATTAAGAATAGCAGACCTGTTGTTGGTCTCAATGAAAACATGAAAGGATGTGATTGCTACGTGTTTAATTCAATAGCTGAGGTTGTGATGACGTGAAAGTCAGTGCATCCATCCACCTCTCTGTCTCTGTGTCCACTCATCCCACCGGTTCATGGCCTGCCCGCTGCTTGTAACCACATCACTCTCCTGCTGTCCAAAGGCCACTTTGTGCCGCCGCTGATGCCGCAGTGATTGGCGGGACTAATAGTAACGCTGCCACATGACTGGCGGCTGATTCCGGCAGCAGCAGATGGACGGTGGATGTGTTTGAAAGAAAAGATACACTCGTCTAAAAGAAAAGAGGAACTGTGGAAACTCTGTGGTGCAGCGGCCGGTGATGTCAGAGGCAGTGTGACTTTAAAACTGCATTAATGTTATATAAATGTGTATAGATGGTGTGAAAATACAATATAAATGTGTCAACCATCATGGATTCTGCTTTATCATTTAATACCATGGTAGCTGCCTCATTGAAAAGGTGGAACTCCACCAACTTTACCAGTACAAGTCTGTTTATATGGGTTTTGTAAATATGTGGAATATGTATCTTGCATGGAACAATGTTATGGAATACGATGCTAATGAAGCACGATGTGAAGACGTATTTTAGAAACTGTATAAACAATAAATTGACATGTGATTTTCCACAGTATGTATAACATGATAATACAAAAAAACTAAAATATTCAATAGCATATAAAGTGTAAAGTTACTGTTTAAACCATCTTCTTCATATATATATTTTTTAAAAGCTAAATACGTCCAACCAGGCATAATAATATGAAAGTATTATATATATATTATATATTTTCTTCTTTCTTTGGTAAATGAAGACAAACCTCGCTTATAAAACTGATGCTCCACAGTAGAAATCTATAAAATATGTATACATAGTTCAATGGACCAATTATACTTGATATAATGATGTCAGGGCTCTCCATGGAAATCTTCCCCTCGCTCCTGTGTTTATTCCCCGTGTCAAACAGTGGGTAAGAGTGGGACCCCACTATACACACACACCATAATTAATTTACAAGTGATCATGGTAAAGTGCTAAAAGATGTAAAAAATGCAACTCAAGAGGTGCGTCAGAGGTTTGTAGAAAGTACAAAAGTACTTGAACCCACTTCTGTGAGGGGACTACGATGCTTTTTAAAATGAAAAATAAGAAAAATTACACATTTCTGTTCAGCATTGTGAATTCAGAACTGAAAATCCAAGTAATAGTTGGATAAATAATTGTGTACTGGACCTTCTAGTGTCTGCAAGTTGCTTGACTAAACTTTAAAATAGAATCCACAACAGTCTGCAGCGAATTATCCTACATAATAGAACATACAACTATTATTGATATGCTTAAGAAATTAGCAGAAGCCTTCCTACCGCCAGCACTCGTTTAGAAAGACTCTCCCAGAGCAGCGGCCAGAGCAGCTTGAATGACACCAGCCAACCACGACTGAAGATTCACCCAAAGCCCAGTTCAACACCAAATGAATGATTTAGAGTTCGGGCCGGTAGCAGACAGTCGGCCGGCTGCCAGGTTTGGAAAAGGTGCAGAGCAGGACCTTGCAAAACTTCACTGGCTTTAAAGGGAAGCATCTGACCTGGAGTCCTCTCGTATCGTTAGATGTGTGATGTTCAGCGCCTTTTGGGAGAGACTGGGGTTTTTTTTCTGTGAAGCGTTGTAGTCGTACCCGGTGTCCTTCAACCTGCCTCGCCTGTTTTACTCCAGCAGCCTCCGGAGAACGGGTGTGAACTTGTTTCGCTGCGGGTTGCGTGTGGAGGCGGAGAAAGAGATGCAATAGGAGAAAAAAAAAAACACACATTTCTCCCGTGTGTTTTGGCTGCAGATTGCATCACGTTGTACTGGTGCAACAGCAGCTGGTCTCTCTGCCGCTGCCAACGTGGATTTCTCCTTATGCATCAATTAAAGAACTTTTTTAAACGGTGGTTCTTGAAAGAAGTCAGACCGTTTGTTTGATGGTTGGTTTATCGGTCAGGAAGATTGCGCCAAAACTACCGGACAGATAAGAAAGGCCATTAAACTTGGGTGCGTATCCGGATCCTGATCGAAGGAGAAGATCTAAGAATTCGTTTGTCACTTTCTTTCTTTGTTAGATGGGGACTTTTTTAATTTTCACTGATTTCCAGGATTTAATTCATGGAGATATTCAGGGGACTGATTTCTACAGATGTGAGCAGTTTGATTTTGGACTATTGGGATTTGATGGGGTATTTTTTTAGTTAATGCCAGTATTGACTTGCTCTAGTCTTGGCTGCCATACTGGTGCTGGTGGTCAGGTTGGCCAGGTGCGCAAGGACCCTGGTACTATGCTTGGAATAAGGTATTTGGACAGTTGCTGTGGTTGGAGATGGCTGGACACACAAAACTCAGACATCCTCGATAAATCATTCATGCTTGAACTGTTGAACTCCAGGCTGGGCAGGAAGTATCCTGAAATAACATGCTGTGACCGCAAGAATAAAAATGAAAACCGACTGCAACGGCATGTGTTTCATGCATCTCACGACCGGCAGCCGTCTCTTCCTCAAACCTCTTTCCTCTCCTGCTTCGTCACCATCGCATGAAGCAGAAACGCCACAAAATGGTCTTTAAAGACAGAGAGCGCCGTATTTCCCTGGGACTCTTTTCAAGGGTTGAGTGAAACGTCACCCAAATGAAGAATGGCAGCGATATCCAGACAGAGGACAGCTTCCTCACTCTCCCTGTTTCTCTGAGCTCGATAAATCAGCTCAAGGTTCCTCGGTGATCCTCCGTGTGGCAGTGGAGGGGGATTTATCATTCTCAGATAAAGGCTCGCTCCTCGTCAACGTTCGCTTTCACCCTCGGCCCGGGAATTTATGAGAACTGGTGCAGCCTCCCCGGTCACACAACCGAGTGCGAGGGGCTACACAGCGAGACAGGCCACTGTGTTCACGCTGTTCATTTCTATTCTGAAGATGCTGTTTGGACACAAGACAAATTGTGTTTTTCATTTGCAGCGGAGTGAGGGAATCCGCCCACTCGGCCGCTCAAACAGTGCAACTCGTGAAGTTTGCATCTGTCAATAATGGAGTTTAAATCAATTTAACCATTAACACACGCCACGTCCTTCTAAATCACCTTATTTCATTTCATTACTGAGGGAAAACTGTCATCTTTTAAAGTTAGTTCTTATTGCATGGAGTAACACCCATTAATTACCATTTCTTAATTAATAGCAGAGGAGCTGTCAGTGGTTTCACATCCAAATGTCTGTGTTACACACAAATCATTGTTTCTACCACAATCTGCGACGCATCGTCACTCAAGCTTCAACTCGTCTACCTGCTGTCATCGGTGAAACTACACCAGCAGTACGACTGTCTGCGTAATTATCTAATTACAACCGTTAGACCGGCAGACGTCACCTCTGCCAGTGAAAGACATGAGGAGTGAATTTCATTATGAAAAACAAAAAGATTCTGTAAAGAAATACCTTCCGTCTTTTGTTTTTGCACAAAAAACAGGAATGTTTGCTGGAGGAATGAGTGAAAAAGATGAACGTGCGAATCGAGGCTCCGTTATTCTGTGATTCTGAATGATCCACAAAAGTGTAAATTCTAAAATACTGATGAGCGAAAGATTATATTCAAATTTTACTGTGACTGAATTGAGGTTCAGTTTACTGCCCGTGAACATCAAATACAGAGGTTTCCTGTCCTCCTGCCATGTGAAACTGCAACTGGACGTTAACTTCCCATTCGTTACTTTAATAAAACTCAACAATGAAACAGTGAATAACAATCTATATGTTTCATTTTGTCAGCAAATCCTGTGAAAAGACAAAAAAGCAACAACCCTGAATCATAGACATCTAGTTATTAACGCGTAAGTCACATCATTGGGCGACATGTTCCTTTCCTGCTCTGTAAAATATTTATTTCAGATACATTGAATAACAACCAATCAGGGATGAGCCACTTCAATGGCAGGCACCGACCTTTCCTGTTAGAAGTCCTTGTGTTTTCCAAAGCAGATAATCAACCCTACCTTGCAGCTCCTTCCTGGTGCTGGAGGACATTAGTCTTTACTCAAACATCTGCTGACATTCATTTCTGCTTTTTTTTAAAGGTAAATGATCGATGAGTTTTAGAAAAGTCAACATTCCTCAAAGACATCCAGGCCTTTGGCACGAAACCCCCTCGTTTACGACATCGTATGATTTCCCTTTCTGCCCGTTAATGAAGAATCATTTGCCACAGACCATCAACTGTTGGCTCCCTCGGCCGCCTCGTCGCGTCACGTGCTCTGGATCCTTGAAGAGAGAAGACATTCCCTGCTCATTAGCTGATGTCCTGAGGCACAAGCTGTCTCTATTTTTGCCTGTGCAGCGTTTGCTGTTGACCTCCAGGTGCTTCAGCCACCTCTCTCTTTATACTCGCTCCTCAAGTTCATCCTTCGATTCCCTTTGATCGCCCGGGGGCCGACAGTCAATCTGTGCGCATCTCTCATAAATGCCTGTTTACGGTGCTCTGCATTGAATGTTGGACGCTCTACTCTCACTATGGTTATACTGGTAATAGTTAGAGCTTGACTACAACAGGAAGTATAATGATTTCAAGCTAAAGCCACATATTAGCTTTGAGCTATTTTGCTTACGTGTGACCGAACCAATAAGGAGAAATAAGCTCAATCTCCTGGGACCAATGAGCCTCTGGTTGCGGATGTGTGACCGCGTCATCGTCGTCTCTCCTGTGGTTCGTTCAGCTTTGCTCCTCCATCCGTTTCTTATTATGACAGTGGGGGTTTAGCTTTCAGCTGACTCAGGTTGCGCTCTGCCTCATTGGGTCGTATCTGCTCGTCACCGAAGGGCAGCGGGGCCTCGCAGCACGACTCCTGATCAAAGGCGTTTGACCGTCAGTGAACCAGCGACTTCGGCCGGGCCCGGCGAGCTACGAGATCTATTTAAACTCATGCTGACACTTCTGTGAGCGAGGATACAGTAGCTGAGCTGTATGCATAAAATCTGACTTCCTCATTTAATTCCCCCCCCTGCTCGTTTCTTTTTTTTTGATATGTAAAGTGCCTCTGTCACAGCTCCGGCTCCGCGAGGTTTTTCGCCTCGTCTGCTGTTAGTTTTAATGCGACATGACAGTTGAGTCAAATATCAACTCGCGTCTAATGTGAAATCTCAGGGGTGAAATAAAAATCTGCTTGCTCAACAGGTACAGCAGTCAACATCAGGAAATCTCCAAACATGGAATCAGGCTGTGACAGGAGACTCTCGGAGCTTCGACGCGAACGTCTCGCCCACGTGCACGTTCCACAAATTCAACCTCAAGGCACAGAACACAAGCCTGAGAAGCTAAGATAGTTCATGGTGACCTCTGACCTGAATTTAAAAGGTCAGTTCTTTCTTAAAGGTCCAGTGAGTAAGATTTGAAATTGAATATAAAATAATCCTGGTGATGTTTTCACTCGTGTGTTTCATCTAAATTGTTGTTTCCTTCACCCTAGAATGGGCCCTTTATATTTTAATACTTTATATTTTACATCGGGAGCGGCTCCTCTCTATGGAGGCGGCCATGTTTTTTACAGTAGCCCAGACTGGACAAACTAAACCTTTTGAGTTTTTATGACAACTGAAGCTGCCACAGGTTCTCTCTCATGTTTGAGAGAGAAATTATGTTTTAATTAAATTATTTAGTCCACATGCCCTTCGGTTGACTTGATATCTCCGTCCAGAGGAGAACACAAAAACTAAAAGACGTTCAAACAAGCATGCAGGGCCAGTAGGTGGCGATAAAGTCTCCATCAACGACCCGTCAGATACCAAAGAAGAACACCGATCCGATGTTGGACGCCTGTGAATGATGTCAACCTGCTGCAGTGATACACAGAAACATGAGGTTTTTAAAATCTGCACTTTGAAAAAGTTTGTTTTTGCAAAATATCCACATTAGTGAGAAGAGAGCGGATCGAGCTGCGCTGAAGGTTCCTGAGATGTTATCCACCGTGCGGTTCACCTGCAGGCGCTGGGAGACGTGCTTGCTCAAAGGCATTTCAACAGTGTGTGGGTCGATAACAAAAGTTGCCTGGTTTTTCGCAGCTATGGATTTTAAAGAACACTTCGACTTTCAGCAGGTGTAGCAGTCGGCCAGGGGTGTTGTGTTATATAAGCCGGGATCCAAGGAATTCAATGCACAACGCAAACAACCAACTGAGGCGATACGAGGTGGAGAATCTTGAAATATGAGCTCTCACATACTTTGGTTGAACATGTCAGAGAAATCTGAGGCTTGAAACAACATGTGCATAATTAAATTTATTAGTTTATTAAATAGGGGCCATGCACAACACCACCACGGGGCTGGAGTTAGCTCTGTGGATAATTTGCATCTGGAGTCCCTGTAGGCAGAATAATATAAATATACAACTTTTACTGTTTCAGCTAAAACTGGGTACTGCTTATATCGGATATTGGTTCCACATCATTACAGCTCCTCAGTGTAATGATTCATGATACTCGCCCTAACTGCAATTATCATATTATATTATAGGTGCATGTGAAATAACATGATTAAGCTATTAGACGAGTCCAAGAGAAATATAACTTACTGCAATTTTTGAAGTCATTAGTTTATTAAAGTAATTTATAAGACAAATGCCAGGATGGTAAAAACTTTATGAATAATTTACACAGCAGGATCACTCCTGGTGCTACTGATGGATGTTCAGCTGTACAACGACACAAAATACTAAACTAGAGATCTATTATAAGTGTAAAAAATAAAATGTATTTCTTTACCAAAGAGTCGAGGCACATGTGGCTTCACATTCCAGGTAATTCATGGAAAACACTGAGATCACACGGACTCTGTTAATTCAGTTTGTAGATGTTTATTAAAATGTGACCATATATCAGAAGTGCTGTTGATGGTGTATCTTGTATTTATTTATTCAGCTTCGCCTTCAGGCAAACTGGTAGAAACAAATATAACATTTTAAACTCTACGACCAAACTCTCGCTTCGGAGCCAATGATAAATTACCGAAGGGCTCGACGAGATAAAAGTGTTCACGCCCGACCGGATGAGGTGTCATGAGGTCTGAAGTGTGAACGATTCTGAGGAAAACTTTCCAACAGACACTTTGATAAACTGAAGACATTGTTCAAAATCCAAGCGAGTTACTTGTTTCTCGCCTGCAAAATATCTGAATTTAATAAAGGGTTAGGTTAGATGCACGAGGATCTGTCATGTCTCTGTTTATCCAAATTGAGCCCATCGATCCTGGAGAGGTTTGGGTGAAAGGATTCTCGTTTTCCTCGGGGTTACGTTTTCGTCTGTGTGTGTTTGTTTGTCTGTTAGTTAGCAGGAGAACAAAGAAACTACTGGACGGATTCCGTATGTGTCAGGAAATAATCCATTATTTTGTATTGGTGCAGCTTGAATTTGGGCCGTGAAGGAGCTATGCACCCTCTGAGTGACATTCTAGGTGCATGTGTTGCATTTATTACATTTTTGTGTGTGTGCTCTCTACTTGCCCTCGGATTTGAACCTGCAACCCACCCAGTAGCACAACGCCCACCGTTCTCCCCCCCCCCAGGTTCCTCGTGCCCTGGTTAAATGAGCCCGTGCTATTTGCAGCTCTGTTCATACCCACTGTCAGCCGCAGTAAATGGGAACACGTTGGCCCAGGGATGATGAGGGCACACAGAGGGGAGAGTGGGGGGGCGGCGGTGAGGAGGCCAGACCTGACTCAGCTGGATCCTCAGTGACACAGACTCCTGGAAGTGGGTCAAACACACACACCTCCACCCCGAACCACCCAGACAGTCGGAGGCTATTAATTCAAGATCGCGAATGAGCAAAGCGGCATATGACTCGGAAATTATCATAATATGTAAATGAAAATCAAGTAATTATGGTGGGCCATAGAGGCGCCGCTTTTTGAGCCAGTTTCTGCCTTAATGTCGACATTAGCTCGGTGCGGTATGGCCCCCAGCACACGATAATAATGATGATAAATAATTCTCCCACGGTGGAGCTGAAAATACTCCTCCTCCGGCATTTCTAAAACAGGTAACAGACTCAGCTGCTAATCCTTTAAATGTGAGGAAGAGATGCTTATACATATTCATGCACGTTATTGCACTGCTGCAGCCCGACCTGACAGGGGAGCTTATTAAATTCTGCTTCTTTAAAACCGCCGTGACATTCAGGAGTCTAAATCCTGCCCCAGCCTTGTTAGCTTGTGTAAATAGCAGCGATGTGGGGGAATCGCAACGCCGCGCCCCCGACGCACCGAGCCAAATGAAGATGTGTTTTGGCATTTTCACCTGGAACGATCAGTCAAAACACAACAGGGAGGTTGCACTTGTATGCATGACAATCAGCCAGGAAACACTAATAACAAAAGCACCGCAGGCCCCTGCCAGCTGAGCAGTAAACAGCGAAACGGTGATGTAACAACAGTGCTGGGATGAAAACGCGGATGAATGACGGAAAATTGGGAAACGGAGACGTCAATTCATATCAAAAAAAACATTTAAAAATGAAAGGGATTCGATCCTACGTGCGGCATCTGTTGCCCTTGTGTCCCTCCTGAGAGAGGGATCCCTCACACGTGGCTCTCTGAGGTGTTGTGGTAGTTTTACCCTTGATTGATGGATACTACAGACTCTCCTCACTGTCCTGAAACAGATGTGACGGGTTCCTCTTGCCAATCCGATCGTCAAAGGTCCCGTACGAGCCGCAGATGTTCAAACCCATGACAGTGCAGTTGTGCGTCCCATCAGTTTGCTGCCTTGTCAACTACCTTATCAGGCAGGGCACTCAAAGGCCCAGATTGTGAACCTAATAAAGTGTAATGACACGTCTTATAACGAGGAGGCACTTCCTCCGGGCACTTCATATATTATGCAAATCTGCAGGCGGATAAAGTGCCGTGGGGGGGAGAGCGACCGGGGAACAACGCCGCCGCGGCTGTTTGCACTTTCATCCCCCCCGATACCACGGCTCAGCGTCTCCAAAAGAAAATAATGACAAAGAAAAACCGGAGCTAAACTCGTCTTATTAACTCTCATTACTTTCAACTTCACCTGTGACAAGTCGCTGCTGTGTATTTGTTTGGTTTATTTCCAAGTTGGGTCAGCGGGGGTCGAACCAGCACAAATAGAGATGATGATGCCGAGGTGCGTCAAAGGAAGAGCCCTCTGCACAAATAAATCTCTGCATGCCAGGCGAGAGTGTTCAGAGAGAAGTAATGAACACATTCACCGAGACTTCTGCCTCATTCATCCGCTCCGCAAGGTCAAAAGGCTTTGTAGAGCCTGTGGGGATCTTCAGATTACAACTGTACTCTTTAAAACCGCCACTCACTGGGGACTCTGACATCGGAACAGAGGCAGCGAGCACTTCAGGGTCCCTCGCTCGTCGCAAATGCGAGCAAGCGTTTATAGTTCCCTTCACTTTGCACGGGAAACAATGGCTCCGAGAAACGCTTGCACAGAGTCGGGCTAAATCAAATATAATTCAGGAGCAATTATTTAGCGATAAAGTGCAGCGGGAGGGACGTGGAAACTTGAGGGTATGGAAGGGTGATAGAAAGTTCAGATTTTTCAAATGCGGCTTCTTAGAAGGACAAAGGGACCCAACCGGGGGACCCGGGGGGATTGGTCGTACAGCTGCAGGTCTCAGGTCTGTGCGTCAGGACGTCTAATAACCGAACGGCCGTCAAGCTGTCGGCTCCGGTCACATGGGTTCGGTAACCGGTGGAGTCCAGCGTTTTGTTATGATGAAAAAAGGCTGAGCCGTGAATATCCGAGGAGGCGATCTCTGTTTATTCTCACTTTGAGAGACAAATAACAAAATCCTCCTTCAACTGTGTCCACAAGTTGAGACTCAAATTCAATAGGAATAATATTAGCATTTACAAATGTACTGTAATTACATAGAGGCCAAAATATGGAAATGTGAAACAGCAAATATATATATTTATTATTATCTATTACTGCAGGACTCCACTCGAGTTTCTCTCAGACCAGGTTGTTCATTTGTGTACATATGTTTTTCTAAATTGAATTATTTTGACGAAGAAATAATCAAAATTATAATAATATAAATATTATTTAATAAGAAAATACTGTCTAAAATCTTTGTGTTTCCGACATAAAAAGAAAATAAGGCAAATGATTTTGAGAATTTGGTCAAACAATCTCACGTGTACCTGTAACTGCAAGAAAGTTAAACAAACAAAAATGAATCAATTGCCTCGTTAATAATTTTTAAATGGTTTCTGATTTTATTAATTGGCTGACGAAGGCTTTTTTAATCTTAATGGTGATTAAAGGTGAGGTAAAGCTGACGAGACAGTGAAGAGGTTAAAACCAGCAACGACTCAAAGACGTCCCATTTGTTTGAATATGATATTTAATAAATATCTTCTTCTTGTTTTTTGAGGCCAAGTGGTTTCCTAAAAGATCTGGGCTCGTTCTAGAGGAGGAACGCACTCGAGCTGCATCACTGTGGCAACGCTGGGCACTTAAAAGGTTTAGACTGCTGCCACTGTGGCTTCTGATTGGCCCCAAATTCAGTCTCCAGCAGGACAAGACCCCCGACATGAAGTCTGAGTCCTGAAGATCGATCTGCACAGATCCCCGGGGGGGGGCTGTTGACACTCACGCTTCATGTTATTGAAATGTTGCGAGGGGCTCGTTCTTCCTCTTGTTTCCCTCTCGTGAACGCTTCATGAACTCCGACTGAACTTCCACCGTCTTCGAACATGCGGAGGTTTACCGCTGCACCTTTTTGTTTCTCCCGCCGCAGCCTCCACGGGCGACGCCCTCCCTCCCTCCCTGCGGATCAACAACAACAACAGAAGTAAATAACCTCTGGCTCAGAAAAACATCAAATCAAGACGTATCTGGAATGATGGTATCTGGAAAACGCAGTCGCTGTCCCAGTGGCTGGAGAATCACTACACTGTTCATAACTCAGACTATAATTGTATTTTGCGGGGGCTTTGCTTTCATTTCTCCTGCTAAAGCCACATTCGACATGCCAGTGGATCCTTAAGGGATTTAAACAACTTCACAATGAAGAGGATATTAACTGTTCTGTGGATTTGCCGGCTGTGACACTGTAATGAGCCCGATTTTCGCCGGCAAATTGACGACGGTTTTCCCGTCTGTCCCGGAGCGTTTGGACGCAGACTGAGGGTTCACAGGACATCGGTAATATACTGCTGTCTTATGACGTGACACCAGCTCATTCACCGCTCATCAGGAAATCACTCCTCGTTATATTCTGCAGAAAGAATCACCTGCAGAGCAAAGTGTTGCGGTTTCCCCCCCCCTCGAAAAACTAAAGCTTCCCCACCTCCTGCGGCAACATGAAGTAGTAATAGTAGTTTACATCAATGCTTATCTATGGAAACGGCCCGATTTCTGACAGCTACAACCAGAGCAGCAAAAAATCCCCCCGATGCTGCGTCTAAAGAAACCGCTGACGTACAGTAGTTAAGCTGTTATTTAGAACGGGCACGCTGACGAAAACCAACGTCTAATTTACTGCATTATGGCCTCTGGGAGAAACGCGCAGGGAGACGGAGGACGATTAGCGAGCCAGCAGTTTTAGAAGAGGTGGTGTTTATTCGAAACGCGAGGAAGGAGCACGGACACAAGAGTTTCTGTTAAAAAAATTCAAACCACCAGCCACAAAGTTGATTTAACCTTTTGAACTCTGTAATAGAAACGGTCTGTCCGTGCCTCCATTGGAGATTGTTTTGGGAGAATCTCTCAAATCTATACCTAAGCCATTTATTTGAACTGTTTACATTTTCTTTACAAAGCAAATGTAATAAATTTATCATGAGCAGGAGGCTTCTGCTGCCAACATGCTGTTGAATGAGTGCTCTAACTTGTATCATCTTTATTTCATATTATCAGGATCATGCACACAACATGATCTTCCAGAGGGGCCGCCCACAGGGGGTCAACTTTCAGATAGTTTTGCAGTTACAGAACTCATGATGGAGCACGGCTGCTGTGGATTAAAATCCTTTGTCGAGGTCTGAATTTATTTCAATTCGCTTCTAAGCCAAAGTTAACCCAGAAATTAACCCTGTGGATAAACCATCTCAACCACTAGAGATGTCAGGATGGCGCTAGATGAAAACCTCCGGGGACCTTAAATATCGACAGCAAATTTCACAGCGGTCCGTCTGACAGCCGTCCAGATATTTTACTCCGAACCATAAATGTCAACCTGAGAGTGGAGCCACAGGAAAAAAATCATGTGGTCACCGAATTTAATCATCCTCATCCTCCGGGGACAGAGGACACTCGTCCCGAGAAGCCATCCAATGGCTGTTGAGATATTTTGAAAGGCTCAGAGGTTGGACGGACACCAGCACATCTGGAGCGTCTCCACATGTTAGCAGGACTGAAAGTCTGTTGTTAACTCCTCCAGCCTCAACACTGACTCTATTTACCTGATTCTGATTAAAATATGAATCTGATATATGATATTTACACGTGTTGCTAAAAGATTGTTCCATTTAATTTGTTTACATTCTGTATTTCTATTTCTTTCAATAGTTCAACGTGTTTAAATCGTATTTCTTACTTTCACTGAATGTGTATTTAACTATTCACTTTTTGCTTCTGGAACACGGTGGATTTCCCGTCAGTGACGCGAATACAAGATGATTTTTATGTCCTAATCCTAATCTGATTATTGCCTATTCTGGGTTTGATTTAATTCAGGTTATGATAATCACAACGTGCTGTTTACTGACAGTGTCTTGTTCAGTGTTTATTGTCTTAATCTCTCAAAGAGCTTTAACCGGCAGCTGATGCTCTGATCGTCCACACGTTTCCTCCCTTTGAGCTTCTCTGTATAAATGTGTCTGTTCCCCTGTGGGTGTTACTACCGACTGTACCTGGACAATAATAGAAGTTAAGTTAATATTAAACATTTCTTCCGATACAGATTTAAACAGTGACAGGCTTTCTGTCTGGTTCTGTATATATATTACGGAGCAGGGTTCGATTCCCAGTAGAGAATCCCCTAAATCTTCATCCCAACCAGGTCAAATAGCTGATATTTGATTCTATATTCACATCTTTCACCAGATTTTGCGTTGAAACTCAAACGAGGATTCACCAGTAAACATTTTCTCAGTCATATTTAATCTGTGATTGCAGCTTTGACACATCCAGCAGCTCAACAGGTTACGGTTTGGTAACGGTACCGTTTTTTACAGTGTGTCTCAGACAAAGATGAATGAAAACACTGAGCTGAGCGGAGAACAAAGCCCGACTGCTCTCAGATACATTAGACACCTCATTAGGCACAAACAGCTACGGGTCGCTCCCGCTCCTCAGCGCCGCCGAGGCAAATTCAGACATTTATAAGAGTAAACAAGGACCTTTGAGTAAAGCTATTGTTCTAGAAGAAGAAGAAAAACCCTGTTATTGCAGCATCGGGGGTGTGCAGCTAATTCATCACAGCAGAAACCAGGCCAGAAACCAGCACGCTCACCAGACTGATGTCAGAACATCATCTGCGTCAAAACCCAACAACTCGTAAAGCTTTTCCCGTGGGGAAGGGATGAGATATTTCACAGGTTTTAAACACGTCCAGATCTTCGTACGTGTCCCGAGAAAAACAAACTTCTCCACGACTGCTCCGTGGATGATTCATGCAATTTCCACGACGACACCGTGACGCCGGTTGCAAAGCGTCGTCTGAGGCTGCGGAGGAGTTTTTCTTTGAGTCACAGTAAATAACCCAGAGTGTTGCCGTCAGGGTTACCTCGGCTTGAGCTGGGGAACATTTTCATCAGCACGCTCGACTCAAAGTGGAGACGGGAGGGGAAAGTCTTCCTCTGCCGCTGCTGCATCAATTTGCTGGAGGTGCGAAAAACAAAAGGAGTTCTCTTTTAAAATGAAAAACTGGTTTCATTGGAACTGGCTTTTGTTTTTGTGAATCTGATTTTTGGTTCTGTCGGTTTCACTCGCCCCAAAGCACGTGCACTCAGACAGAGGCCAACATGTAAAATAAAATAAAATAAAATAAAATAATCACACAACAAAACTCTAGACAACTTGTTCAGTAGTTTGATGTGGGAAGTTAAACTGAAGTTTACAACATAATTATTTTCTCTTCCAAATCAAATTTTGACCAAGCAGGTTTGTTTACAACATGTACAACTTTCTGACGGACTGTTTTTTTGTCCTGTACTCAAAATACACAGATTTCCACAGGGAGGAGTTTGTTCAGATCCTCTCAATTCAAGACAGATTTAGACACAAATAAATGTGATAATACCAACTTGAACAATAAATATGAACTCCACGATGTCGGGACATGCAGGAGTTTATCTTCCCAGATTCAGCACATAACCCAGAGATTGACCATTGTCATCTACTGGAAATATTCCATTTGGTTTGGGTGGCGCCCGGGACGAGCTTCTGTCTTAGATTCAAGGTGCACAGCATCTGTCTGGGTAACAAACTCTTGCTCTGCTCGTCACTGAGTGACGCAGAATCCTCCCCTCCCCAAATTAAATTACACGTTTAAATTCACCAGAGTTTCACCAGATTTTATTTGGATCCACAAAAAAATTGCTCACACACTAGATATCAGTCCCTGAAACTTCGTCTAATTCATCAGGAAGCATGAATTAGTCCCTGAGGAATCTGTGTCAAAGTCCCTTCCGTCTAAATGAAGAGAGGTGAAAACAAACTTCTTGGCGTTTGACAAGACGGTGAATGTATCAGCAAACTGTAAACGCCCCCTGATGGAGAAAGAGAAACTGTCCACACCAATGCTTTGCCGATAAAGAAACTCCCGGCACTCAGGAGAGCGGTGAGAGTGTAACGGTGTAAAACTTATAACGAACTCAACTCCGTCAGTCAGGGTCGGTCCCGTGTTCAGAGATTCTCAAGAAGACTCTCATGTCAAAGCATTTTTATACATTTATATAGAACAGGTCAGGAAAACATTATTTTCCTATAAACACACAAATAAACTGCACTTTCTATGCAAACACTGAAACTCCCTGGAAGTCCTGATGTTTTCCCTGAAAAAAGTGGCAGCAGGGTTCTTATCAGAAAGCAGAACTGCATTTGTCCCGGCACCAACCTCTGCCAGGCTGCCACATCAAGACTGTGCTCCACGTTGCTGGGCAAGGCAGCGCCGAGGCAGATGAATAAATCAATCAAGTGTCAAAACATCAGTGGAACGCCCACGCACATGCATCCAGCAGCAGCCGGCTCCGTTTCCACACAGAACATTAGCTTCAGAGATTTGGAAACAAAACCACAGGCGTTACGATGATTTTTTTTAAAGAATTCAACATCCCTGTTTTGCAAATGACAACAATGAATTCTTGCAGCTGTTTTTAGTCGATTTTAAAGAACAGAAGTCGGCTGAAAACGTGGTATTTAGTTATTTCTGTAGTAAAACATACTGATCACACATTTAGATTCAAATACTCTAGCTCTGTCTTTCCTACTCGATCATGTACGTCAGAGGGTATTTTCATAAAATTGATGTTAACTTGATGTTGAAAATGTTTCAGATTTGCCTCATTTGTAAGTTTGGATTATAAAAAGCAAGGCGAGTTTATTTGTACAGCACATTTCAACAACAAGGAAAATTCAAATGATTTACATTACAGCGATTAATAAATATAGAGTAAAAGTGAATTTGTATTTATTTAATCTAACAAAAGGCAAACAGGAAAGTCTTTGATCTGCAGTTCTCTGGGAGCTTGTTCCACACGAGGAGCAAAGAAAACTGAACGCTGCTTCTCCAGGTTTAGTTTTGACTCTGGGGACAGAAAACAGACCCGTACGGTTCTGGGTGGTTCATAACGTTTTATGAACCACCCAGTCATTCTGGAGTCAGTTGGTTGACAGACGTCGGGATGTAAAGATCTCCGGAGAGCTGCAGGGACGTGATCCACTTGGTGTCAGTGACGGCTCCAGCAGCAGATAAAAAAATAAATACAGCTACAGTTTGCCTGTGTTGACACGTTGCTGTTTTCTCACGTGCACGGTAACTGGTGTCACTGTGCGACCTGTTTGTTCTCCTCTGCAGTGAGTGGTCACTTCTCTCTGTTGGATCATTTTTCTTGCCTGTGATATTTCCAGTGAGAAAAATAGCATGAACGAACCCTCTCAGGACTTGTTCCCCCACACCGTGCATTCAAAAGCTTTTACTCTCTCTTCTATCTCTGTGCGGCTGACGGTGGAAAAATCACTGCACCATCATTACAAGGCCACATGTGTTTGTGCTTGTCCTGCTTCCTCTCAGACATTCAGGGAGAAACAATCACCTGCCGCCCGCGCAGCCGTGGCAGCAGACTCTGATCTGAACCAGCCATCATTTAATAAAAGTGCTCTGACCTCGAGCCGCTGGATGATTCGAGTTCTTCTCCGGCTGCAGATCCACACGACTGAGGTTTCCACTGCTCTGCTCACATAGTGTGTATTCTGCATATTTTATATTTCAGCACTCTCCTGTTTGAGGATGTGAAAAGGCATTTGGAGAAAAAAAATCACACTTTTGTTCTGTTCTTTCCACGTTTTCACTAAAAAGGTGAAACGATGTGAGTGAATGTGCCGCAGGGATCCGGAGGAACAACATCAGCGTTCCTGGATCGCACATTTTCTCTTTGCACAAAACGTGGACGAGAAGATGTCAAGAGAGCTTTTGGGTGATGAGGCCCCGACGTCTGTGTCGATGTGCCGTTCACAAAAACACAGAATTAATACGTCACCTCCCGCCTCCTCCTGCTGCTCCACCCTTCACCTGAACACTCACAGATTTCCACGTTATTGTGAACGCGTCTGAGAGAAGAATCTCCTGCTGCGTTGTTCATGAGCGAAAGGCAAGTTCGACAATCTATAAAAATAAATAAAATGTTTGATGAAGTCTGAAATGTGGGAAATCAACGATCATCATGTGGTGGGTTTTTTCCAGGCGCACTGCAGAAGACTGATGTCTCGAGGATTTGGTTTCAAAGAGAAAAGGTAAAGTGCCTGTTTGTCAATATTCATGATTTAACCTGAACGTCGAAGGCGGCAGCATCTGGAGGTAACACTTCTCATCACACCACACACACACACACACACACACACACACACACACACACACACACACACACACACACACACACACACACACACACACACTGTCGAGTGTGAGGCGGCCCACAGAGAAACGGTACAGATCAAAGAGAGCTCTGCAGATATCGAGCGGACATGTCGTTTCTTGTCCGGTGTAATCTGTGACACCAGAGCTCTGTTACGCACACGACTCGAACACCATTCGATACACAACAGTGTTAACACAATAAATTAAAGGGGAACACCGAGGCCCAACAGCCTCTTGAAATTCAATCAAGCTGCACCACAGTTCACACACACATAGAAAACAGTGCCCTGTATATTTACTCATCAAGATCCAGGAGTGATTCCCTGGGACATGGGTGCAAATGACAAATCACTCACAATATTAAATAATGTTTTCTTTCTCCCCGTGCATCCATCAAGTGTCGTGTAATCTCCATAAAAAGATTCTACTTGTAAATATTGACCGATCATGTTTGAGAAGGCTTTGGTTAAACGGTGAGAATAGAGGTGGAACACATAGACTGAAATGTTTTTGGATATTAACTTTTTTAATTATTCTGCATTCATAAGCACATAGCTGTAAATAGACATGAGCCTAAACGAAAAGTGTCATTTTGCTGACGGACAAACAAACCAATGAACAGGGGGGGACATCACCTTCTTGGTTGAAGTAAAAAAGGTCTGTCGTGTTAAAAGGATAAAGGGATTAGAGGGTCAACAAATTTCTTGAAAATGATCTTTGACATATTAAAAAACTGGAAGAAACGAGATATTTCCTGTTCTAGAAAAAATATAAATAGTAAATTGAATCTTCCGTCAGTTTTGCCCACAGTTGATGAAGTCGTGTCGGCTTTAGATGAAAGTTCTCTGACGTTGCCTCTGGCAGGTCGGAAACTCGTATTGATCGAAAGGAAGTGGCTCCACTATGAGGAAAGGGAAAAAGTCATTGTGCCCAGGTGATATACGGGACCTGACTCCACTCGGCAGAGCAACAAGGTCTGATCCCAACGTCAAGGAATAAATATTTCATTCTCAAAGTCTGGTTCGGTCCAAGATCCAGAGGCTGAACCGCGGACGTCCCAGTAGAATCAAATCAAAGTAATGTTCAGTTTGTGGCAGCTTGACTGAGGCCACCTGACTTAATGCAGTGACCTGCACACACCTGGGTTAGCATCGACTTGTCACGACTCTTTATTGAGGCTCTATTCTCACACACACACACTTTCCTCAATCACTTTCTTTTCTCGATCCACTTCAATGAATTCTCAGATGGAGAAACGGCCTCAGTCACCGTGACTAATAATTTGGGATAAGATGGCCCCTCCAATAAGTTTGTTGGGTAATTGCGGGTGGCATCGGGACACTGCTCCCTTCCACATCAACAACACCCTAAAAATAGCTTTGATTTCCACCGAACATTTACTCACCATATGTGTGAATAATCCATGGAACTGCTGCGGGTGATAGTTGGAGATATAGAGGCAATTACACAGTAATAGATTCAATCTCGGGCCAAGAGAAACATAATTGGAGAGGGAGCTGTTGCCTACAGGCCAGAATATTGTATATTGTCACTATGATTATAGACACTTGGCACAGCGTGGTGCTGTTTGCAATTTAAAATCAGCACATGAATGGCTTGAATAGAGCGCTTTAGATCGCGGCTTTGATTGCGCTTTAATGTTTGTGTCAATTTCAAAACACCCCATTATGTCTTTTCCCTGCCTGGTCAGTTGACTGTCATCAAAAGGAAAAGAAGCAATCCAGATTACGGTGCCCGCGCGCTTGCACCAAATGCAAAATGTGACAGACGGAGTGGATGCCCAGAAGAAAAGGAGGTATTGAAAGACAAACACTGAGGCCTTTTGTGCGTTTTAAATCTATATGCCAGGCGTTCGGCGGCTGCTGTTGTGCAGAGGTCCTTAACGAGAGACGATTCAGTTGTAGAATCACTGATATTACAAACAAGCGGTGCAGAGGAAGAAGACTCGGCGCTAACGGAGATCTATATGGAGTCGTGCTGTCTCCGGGGAGGTTTTATACGAGGCGGCGGCGGCGGCGAGATAAGGAGCAAGCAAAGCAGGTGTGTCCGGTGAGAGAGAGGGGGCGGGAGAGCAGGCCGAGGTCAGGGGGTCGTTCTCGCATTTGTGGGGTGGGGGGGGCGTTCGGGGAAGGGAAGAGGGAAGAGGTCACAGCGGAGTAATGAGCAGGAGCCACAGGGAAGGGAGGAAGTGCTGCCGCTGCTGCTGCTTATTATTTCCAATGTGCTGTGAATCCTGACACCAGCAGTCCTGGGGTTTGTGCCACTTGTGGATTCTTCTCTCATTCATTTATTCTTATTCCTCGTGCTTTAGCGGACGTGGAGCATAATGTGGCTGCGCTGGTTAAAACTGAGGAATATTTGTTTCAGGAGATCGGCAGATTACACGAAATGCAGCTATAACACACACATACACAAACATGCTGCAGGTTAGAAAGTCTAATTAGCTTTAAATGGGTTATAAACGAAACTGTGGCATCTGAATTTTACACATTCCCTCAGTGACTTAAAGCAACACTACGTTGCATATACAGGGCAACAGTGGATGCAGCCGTGTTTCGAGCTCTGGTCATTAGCAGTGATTTCCTTGGGGATGAGCTCACACTAACAGATGGGAAAGCTTGGAGTTGGGTTCTGTTCGAGACCCACGATCCCAGACAATGATTCCCTGCTGACCCTGAGCTCCCAGTTTGCTCTGGACGTCGCC
Organism: Hippoglossus stenolepis; assembly: GCF_022539355.2. Classification (NCBI taxonomy): domain Eukaryota; kingdom Metazoa; phylum Chordata; class Actinopteri; order Pleuronectiformes; family Pleuronectidae; genus Hippoglossus; species Hippoglossus stenolepis. The sequence goes on from NC_061492.1 coordinate 3,528,977, forward strand.
CGAACAGGGAGTTTCCTCCAGATGATTGCACCAGGATGTCTCCGCAGACGTTTGTAGACGAGCTCTAACTGTGCAGCTTGGTCTGAGGTCTGAAGCCCAGCAGTCTCCAATGAGTGTCAACGGTAGATTTATTTCCACCAATAAGCCCAGTGGTGCCACAGGATCCTGGAGATCACCTGCACGCCACCACAGAAACGAGATGAGCCAAACCACAGGGAGTCATTATGGTGACCTCGCACATTTTAAATGCGTTGACGTCTTGCGTTGCTGAGCTGAATATGTGATTGGTTGCTTTGCTTTGCGTGTGCAGCTGAGAAAAGCTCAACCTTTCAGGCAGCTGCACAAACACCAGCCAATCACACGCCATTAAACTTCAACATCGGCCTGAAGAGGAGGAAGAGGCAGCTGGTCAACCTGTTCATCTGGATTTGAAGGTGTGTCCCTGTAAGTAAACTACGATTGTTGTGACGACAGCAGTTAGATCAGTTCAGATAAGCCCTTTGAAAGTGTTGCATTATAAGTTGTGTGTCGCTGTGTGTAGGTCAGTCAGACATTTCACGGCACCGAGACGCAGGAAAGGCCTCTTGTGATTATGAGGCTCGCACAAGACAGCTGCATCTCTTCATGTTCAATTTCATCGACTCATTAACTCCGATCACTAACGACTGTGAAAAAGCAAAAAAAAGAAATGAGATCTTCATCCTGCAAATAAAACAACGACTTCATTCAACAAGGCCGGAGATCCTGAAACACTGGACCTGTTCCGATGGAATTAAAAAGCGAAGTAAATCTCCCACTGTGATGCTCGGTGCCGGTGGGCCGCACACTGTGCAACATCACATATTATGAGAAAGCAGAGAGGCGGGGGTGCATTGCCACAGGACCTGTACTGTATATACACAGCTGCGGGACACTTGTTTCCCAGAGTTCACGGCGGCGTGCGGTGCGGGGGGCATGACGTGACAGACGATAGAGGAGGCGGAAGGAGAACAGATGGATGTGCATCGTCCTTGTGTTTGAAGTTGTCTTTCCTCACGGCTATGCAGTATATTCAGGCAAGTACAGTACACACACACACACACACACACACACACACACACACACACACACACACACACACACACACACACACAGAAATGTACAGGGTGAATGGGCATCATTAACCTAAATTAGTACAGTTTAAAGACGTGATTGGCCGGAGGCAGGAAAGCTGAATAACACTCAAGTAACGTGCTAAGAATCTCAACGCAATACTAATAGTAAACATGTGCTGAGTTGGATCGCTGCAGTAAGAGCACACGGCTCTGTTGTTGGAGCAAGAAGCAGCACAACGCCAGAAACACTAAAAACACATTAATCGCAGAGTAAATCGCTCTTATTTGTTGGCCTCCAGATATCTCAGAAAGGGAGTGTGTGTGTGTGTGTGTGTGTGTGTGTGTGTGTGTGTGTGTGTGGGTGTGCAGTTTACTTGATTGGTGGTTTGCAGAGCTCCAGGATACCGTGGGGTTGAAGAACATTCCCCTGTGAGAAGATTGCAGCCTTATGTCGACTCACAGTGGTAAATATATATATATATATATTTTTCTTTTTACACTTACTCTTTATATAATATTTATGCCTCATTTGCACAGCCTGGATTTACATTAGCAAAGAAAACACAGCAATAAATACCTTTGTTAGCAAGTTGTTCCACATTAAGTTCCGTCTTTACTGTTGCTTGTGTGTGATGAGGCAGGAGGAGGACTCACATATATAAGTCTCATGAGATGAATGATTAATGTTGCAGTTATCACATCCTCATATATTCTTCCAGAGACAATGTTATGTGAAAATGATTTGTCTTTTAAATATATCAGAGGAACAACAACGTGAACAAAGGAAACGTCCAATCACTGAGCTTTTAAAATATGTTGCACCGTTTCTAAAAGGTGACGAGATGTTTCCTGGAAAGAAATTCATAAAAAATAATTTTGGATCAATTCATAATTTCGGTTGCTGTGGTTCTTTGTCCCATCGCTTCAACAACAACCAGACCTGATGTGGCAGCTTCCTCTGGCATCTGCTGGAAATCAACAGTTAATGAGGTGGAAAAAACCTTGAAAAATGTTTATATGAATATTTAAACTCATAACCCAAGGAGAAGAGATAATCTCGTGTAGGTCTGCAGGGCCAATTATATCAAATTATATAAAATTATATAATATTTTATAATAGACCTCGACGAGTGGTTTAAGAATGTCAAGTTGGTATTCAGATGATCTTTGCAGATGCAGCCACATTCTGCGGCTCACTGAATGTAAAATGTATTCTGTGTATAATGACAGACTAAGTACAACGTGTACTGTTTACTCTAACACTATAGGGTATTCTCAGTATGGAGTAGTGCTGATTTATTAATAAAATGTAAGAATATAGATTCCAATGTGACGTATACAAAACAAACAGACATTTTCTTATAGTTTCATGTCTCAAAACAGCAAAAAACTAAATACTCGTTCTTGTGAAAACGTTTCAAAAGGGAACTTACAGGTGATAAATATCAGTGCTAATTTCTCTTATCAATCCATTTCCCGTTCATAAATTCTATTAAGATTGAATTAGCGTTAAGCCTTCGAGTCGCTCTCTGTTTTTCCTTGATTTGCATCGAAGGTAAACAGCAGCGAATGAGTTGTTTTTGAATATTGTCAGTAACTTTAAAATCCCTTTTCACACGCGTCTCCCGGAGAATCTTTAAAGAATCTCTCTCGACGGCGTCCTCTACGTGTGTGACACCATTGTTTCACCATGAGACATTTGTTTTCTTCCCCCCACGCACTCGCTCACTGTGAATCCAGCGTTGACCTCCTGCTGTGTTCTCACATCGACTCCTGCAGACAATCTGGGAACATTATACTCGAGGGGCCCGGAGGAGAAAGTCTGCAGAGACTCCTCAGGCTCTGACTCCGGAGTTCAGCACACGTCTGAAAGCAGCTTCACGTTAGGAAAAGCTTTTCCGAGAACTTACTGATCCCAGACACATCCTTGGAAAACATTTGCCCTGGAAACCAGTGAAATGCTCCCGCCTCAATTAGCCGCGTTTACAATTTCCAGGACTTTTCAAACAAACCGAAACAGCACAACTCGATACCAGATTAAACGGCTTTCTGAGACGGACGTGTTTACAGTGAAGCTATGTTCACGCAGGATGCCGCCCGGAGGGGTTGTCTATCTGTCTAGATGGAGATAAATGTCGGCTGTTGCCCGGAGAGAAGCGGGCTGCCGACTGATAGAGGCTGTGTTTGGGATGGAGCTCGGCTGTTAGTGTTTACTCTAATTGTCCAGTAATCACCAGCTTTCCGGGGGAAGGAGGAGTCTCCCGCCGAGCTGCACCTGGACCCCTGTTCCAGACCGATTACTCCACTGGTGCTACTGGTGCTGGTGGTGGAGGTTCCCGTCCAGAAAGCAGCTCGATCAGAACACACCCAGGAATCAGAGAGGGACAGAGGGACAGATAGAGGATTGTGGTAAAACGTGCAAAACAAAGAGTCCAACAAATCCCATGTTTCCAGGTGTTTTCAGTGCAGATGTGTGTGTGAAACAGAAATCACACGTCAAGCAAGGAAAGAAAATGTCTGACGGTGTTTTTGTGTCTGATGCAGAGAAGAAGCAGAGAATAAAAAGCCATGAACGCTGAATGACTGCGTAATTGCAGCTGCTGCATGTGGCAATTTAACATCAATAAATCATTACATGAATAATTTGAGGTGTCAGTATAATTACAGTAAACAAACAAGTCCATCATGAGGAGAATTAGCAGCCGATGACTGGTTCCTGCTTTTCATTCGCTGCGTGTCGGGTTGTTTCAAAACACAAGAGGAACAAGAAAATGGAGAAGGAACTTTATTCCAAATAGATGTACGAGTTTATATCGAACCACACAAACACCAAATGTATTCAATATAAACATATGACTCCGAATAACCTTCCTCAAACAAAGTCGTGGCTGTGAAACAAAAGTAGAAAACAACTTGAAGTGTATTTATGAGATTTGACCCCACGGACATTTTATGTTTGGATTTTGGTTGAACCTTTCTAGGCCGACGGTTATTTAAAAAATGAAAGATTTGATGTTTTCTTGGTGTCATGTTGTGAAAAGGTAAAAAATAGGTATAAACTAAAATAGGTACGTTCCAGCGCTGCTACAGGAATATGTTGAATGTTGGTCTGTTGGCCGATTCACCATTTTAGTCCAGAGTGAAATCTCCTCTCAGATATAAAGTGTGAATGGGTCCTGTGGCTCAGGTGGTCGAACGGGTCGTCCAATAACCAGACAGTTGGTCGTTTGATCCCCGACTTCTCCATCCCATGGTGCCAAAACGTCCTTGGGCGAGACACTGATCCACAAACAGCCCCTAACGGCTGTGCCGGCAGTGTGCAGGAGATGTAGGATCGAGAAAGTGCTGCACATAGATGCACTGTATGAATGTGTGTCAGCTTTATAAATATAAGTACTTTATAAATACAAGTACTTTATAAATACAGACCATCTACATGTCTATAGGTTCATTCATGTTTCCCAGAGGATGAATTCTACAGATTCTTTGACTTGTCATCCGACAGCTCTTCAGTCCTACTTCACATCTACTGGATGTCTCCCAGATGTGTTAGTTCATTGTAAACAGATAAAATACACAAGCTTGATTCGGTTGCTCACACAGACGGACATTTGTGTTAAAATGTCACAATTCATGAGTTTAACAAATTAACTGGGAGACAGTATTTTCTTGAGATGGTGAGACAGAGAGACAAGGGGAGGATTCAGGAGAGTGTGATGTGCTGCTCAGGAAATAATAAAGAGAGACGAGGAGGACAGATAAATAGAAAAACCCAACAGAGCAGGTGTTTGTAAGAAACAACGGGAACGTGATGAGAGAGATAGTGATGAACAGGGAGAGGAGGAAAAGAAAGTTAAACTGGGTAAAGACCTGTGATCATTGAAAAGATCAGTGAAACATGTCACAACTCGTTTCCACCAGTTGCTCGGATACGTATCACACTACATGCGACAATTGGCAAAAACAAAGGAATAAAGTTTGACGAAGTACCAAAAGTAAAGATCTGTGCAACAAGGACCGTGAACTCTCCAGAAAGCACCAGAGGTGAATGAACTTCAGCTGAACTTTCCCTCCGCAGTGCGTGAAATGGATTATGAAACAAGACTCTTGAACCCCCGGATCCCTACAAGGTGGAACTTCATCTACTGCCATCATTAGGCCAAAATGTAAATGTCTGTTACTAAAAACCTTAGACCAGAAAAATGCACGACGTGACTCCACTCAGTTGAGATGTTTCGGCTTGTCTTTGGGGGGGGCTATCACGTCATTCATATTTTTATATATATAGCGTCTATGCCAAACAGCTGCAGAGCTAATGTCTTTCTCATCGGCCTCATCGGCAGTTTGCGTTCAGAGCTAATCAGCTAATTCTATTCAGCATGTCAGGAAAGTTGCTTTAGCCGCTGACTTTAGCGTTTAGCTCAAAGCTCGGAGCTGCTATTAGAACAGCGGACTCATTGTCTTCTTGACCTTTTTCTGATGCTTTATACAGAAAATGTTTTATCGTGGATAAAAAAAGCAAGAAAACCAATCAGCAACCACAGCGAAAGGCGTAAAGAGTCGCTCCAGTTCAATGGGATTGGCCCAACAACCTCTCTGTCTCCACCCCACCAGTTTTGAAATGAGAAAATGTGAGATGGGGAAAAAAAAACAAGGAGAAGATTTATGCATTGAGGACTGTGGTGGACACCAAAACCACCGAGCTCCTCCCCGAACTGCATCTGATGTGATAGATGAGGGTCTATGATATATAATATAAGCGTCTGGGAACATGTGTGTGTTGTGGGAGTGGCTCTCAACCCACAACAGCTCATCTCCCCCGCGGTCCTCCAATTCATCACCACGCTAGGAAGAATCACATTATCCCCATGCTTCTGCCACGACGCCCCGTGGAAGGAACCAAGATAAAAATCTGGAGCTAATTACCTCTGCTCCGACAGAGCCTGTCCTCCAAAAACTGGAGAACAGGCGCGATCTGTGACATCTCCTGAGCCGGTGGAAAGTTCACGTAATTGTGCTCCACTCAGTCGAAGACCCAGGAGACGCACTTGTTCGGGTCCTTCAAAGATGGCCAAGAGGTAGAGAACGAGGGGCTGCTTTGGAGGCACCCGAGAGGGAGGAAAGAGGGAACCGTGGCGTTGCTGGAGAGAAGAGAGGGCTTTAACAAAGAGCTGGAGCGGGAGGTAATTGCTGCAGGTCAGACAGAGAAGATAAAAGAAGAGAAAGAGAAAGAGTGCGGACGTGTGAATCAAAGACAAGCTGGGAATAGAGCATCGGACACATGAACACCTAGTTAATGTCCATATTTATAGAGGAGTATGTTTTTTACGGATCTGGCACCGGCCCCTCTGAGCTGTACGTGGGCTCGCACTGCATTTGTTTATGTCACTTCGTTCATCTAATTAGGTTCCACTCAATATCTAGCGAGCCTGAGCGCGGAACCCTGTGCGAGTCCTTTGAAACGTGCCCAGAGGCGTGAGGAGGAATGTGGAGCAGGAGGAATAATAAAGACGAGGAGGGATGCTCGTTGTTATATGAAGGAAACTGTATATGAAAAATATACATCTGGTCTGTTAAAGCTTCCATTCCACTGCTGTGTTGATGTTGCAAATAAAAAAAAAGGAATTGATGCCTCCCGGAGAATATATTGACTTGGATGATGACGACTCTTGAATCACAATCGTTTCAATAATTACTCTGGATAACTTGGATCTAATTAAGCTAATTCACCTTCTCCACATAATTACCTCTGTCAAGCGTGTTCCCACCTCTGCTGAGGAGGATATGTTTGGATCTGCTAATGCAGGTTACGCAGGAAACTTGGAAGGAGGCAGTCGAGGTCGAGAAAGAAGCCGTTACACTTTGGTCAAGGGGGGAGATCCAGGAATCTGTTGATTTCTCAGAGAATAATTCATGGTTCATCAGACATATCAGACAAACATACGGATCTAGCGAATTTAAACGTGGTTTCAGAAGGAGACTGTCGCTGCCTCAGCTGAGGAATGTGCTCTCTCGAGAAAACGAAGAATAAAAAAGGTATCTTGCACTGTTCTGCAAGATACAAAAATATTTTTTGAAACTCCCTTGTTGCTCCGGTAGGTTCTGAACAGATGGTCGAGCAGCCGTCTGAAACATCCTCTCCGATTTGGAATTGAGACGTCACGTCCAACAATTACAGGACAAGTGAAGATCAATCAATCATGATAACGTCAGTGACTGTCCATGTGTGTCAAAGTAAGAAAAGGACGATTCAGGACTCAAACATTTCTTATGTTGTTTCTTCTTCAGTTAGTTCCATCACTGTTTGTGTGAAGAGCAGCGAAACACCTTGAAGGATTTTGAGGACAGAACATGTCAGACAGTCGGTGCTTTAATCCCCGTCCGTCCTGTTCATTGTGCTCCGTCCCACAGAGACGGGCAAAGCAAGTTTCCATCTCGGCACATCTTCACCTTTAGAGCAGACGTGGTTGGATAACACAGTGTATGACCCGGTTCGTCTGTTGCATTGATTCGCCTCGAGTTTGACAGAAATATCTGGGAGGCTCCGTAAAGAGGGGAACTGCAGAGGAAGCTCTCAATTTACTGATCAGTAGAACCACTGGTATCTGATCAGGATGCTTCCCAGTCACCTCCCAGTGGATGTATCGCTGGCAAATCCAACCAGGAACAGACCCCGGAGCAGACCACCCAGGAGGAATTGAATTTTCTATTTTGGATCCTGCAGGAAGAGCTGGATGAAGCAGCTTGGGTGGAAGACATGTGAGCCACCTTGAAAACCTCTGCAACCCAGAGCCGGAGAAACAGCAAAAGACGGATGGACCAATAAGTGGACGGGAAGGAAGTTTGCTTCGAATTCATGCACCGTTTTTAGTAGCATATCAATCAAAGGTGTTGCACCTTTGCTTTGCATTTCATGAGGTTCAGTGAGCATTTGTTTTTTGTCACAATCTTCACCTAATTACATTCCACTCGATATCGTGCAGCAGCCTGCCCTAGAAACATGGACAGTGCGGCCCTCGGGCGGGGGCCTCCGAGGGATGAAGAGGGAGGAGGTGTTGAGCAGGGAGCTGGATGAAAGATGAAGGAAGGAAAAGAAAAATCGGAGACAAATAGAGCGTCAGTTTACACAAATAACACTGAGTACTCATTTCTTTGTGATTGTCTCCACAAATCACTTCTGTTTATAGCTCCCATCGAATTGTGCTCAGCGCTGAACCTCAGGCTGAACCCCCCAGAGGCCGACTCCTCTGGGTCCGACACCAGGAGGCACCGAGCGAGGCAGAAAGTGGAAGTGTTGTAAGGGGGCAGAGCGAGACGAGCCGGGAGGGAAGGGGGTTCGCGCTGAAAAGGAAAGAGCTTTAGCAAAAGCTGCAAAGCATATAATTGCTTTATCCAGACAGAAAGATAAAGAAGACGAGGAGAGGGTGTGTAGGAAATTGGGAAAAGACAGAGGTCGCATGGGCATGAAACTGTTGACTGAAGTCATATCTGTGGAGGGATACGTCATTAACATTATTTCCGGTGTCCCTTCGCACTGCATGTGTGGCCCCACTGCATCATGGTATCACAGGCTTCATCTAATTAAGCTCCACGCGATGTGTGCTGGATGTGACGGATGCCACCGGGTCCTCAGGAGGACGGCGTGTGGGAGAACAGGGGGGAAGCGGGCTCTCGCTTCCGGAAGGGAAAGGCCTGAGAAGCATGTAATTGCCTCGGCCAAGACAGAACGAAGGGAAAAAAGGAGACAGAAAAAGGACGAAGAGGAAAGTGGGGGAGATGAAAAGATAAAAGAGGAAGAGGTGAGGAGAGAAATCAGAGAGTGAGAGATCTAGTGTGTTTATTGAACTTTGAGGTGGGAGATAGATATATAGATAGAAGGAGACGAGGGGAAGACGAGGAAGAGGAGGCAAGTCAAAGAGGAGCCACACGAAAGCCAGCGAGCCAGTTCCATTACCAGGGTCTCTCTAACGGGGGGGGGAGGCCGGCCTGGAACAAATGGACTGTAATTGCCCACAATCTGTCTTCAGAGCTCAATCACTTTGCCCTGCGGGAGCCATTGGTGAGTCACTCCTCTCACACTAATCTAATAACCTTCTCCCTCAGCCTCCTCCCCACGGAGACGTTACCTTTCACCTTCAACTCCGACGAAGAGGCGAGGAGACGATGCGACGGCTGGTCGCCATCAACCGGCGGCGGCGTTATAAACCTCGCACACATCTGCATGAGATATCGGTCACAGCGTGCCGGAGCTTCAAAGTGGAGCCGTCTGCCGACTCCGGAACTCGTCTATTTTTTACAGGACGACTTTCTAAGTCATCCTGTTGCCGTAATTGTTTGTTTTGTTGCATCATTAACCCGGTGAATAGTCAACACTGCATAGATTTACATGCAATTTGTCCATCAAACCCTCTTCTAACTGCACGGAAGAGTTGTTTTCCTGAGTCTGGAAATCATCTCACACACACACACACGCGCACACACACACACACACACACACACACACACACACACTCTCTCACCTTTCAGGTATCTGTGTTTGCTTGTTTTTTTATTAGAAAACTCATCTTTTCTCACTCACTATTGCTTTAACTTCAGCGGGGCCACTTTATGACTGTGTTAGTTTAATGACACTTTCACTGTTATTGTCTGGTCGCAGATAAAAAAATGCATCGAGACGGAGAAACTAGCTGCTCGGAGATAACGACGTTTTCGTAAAAACCATCTACAGCCAGAATGTCATTATATGGAATAAAAAAGTTATTTTAACTTAAAATGCATTTCCAGACTCCACTAATGATGATGTTTTGTCCACAGGTAGAGGAATTTTAAGCAGGTGGCATGTAAATGTGAAGAATCTATTTCAAAGCATCATCTTTAAAAATGTGAAGCAGGAAATAGGAACCTGAACTCCGCTCGTTTCCAACGTTTGAATCCCTGAAAAGTGAGGCGGCATATCGAGCTAATTAATTCACTATACTGTGTAATCAGCTCCTCATATATTAATGAATTAATAAGTGCACACAGCTCGGCAAAAACATTCTGTAGTAATGTGGCGTTTAGCCTGAAGACGTCCTTATTAACAGTGTTCATATGGTCTTGTTTAGCAGCTTGTTCAGATTCTAACTAGATAATAAAAAACAACATTAATTTTAAAAAACCTATGTAAACATATGTGAAAATGAGAGAGCAGGCGACTTCCGTGGCCTTTCAGCTGTCACCTGCACCGGGACTTAGTGCAATTTGCAACCTTCGTTTTTTATTTATTTCAATTGAATTAAATTGCCCAAGCCTTTTATTATCATTAATAAATGATGATAGCAGATTTTTGCCGGTGTTGACTTGACCGCCTGTTGTACACGTTGGCTGCGTGGGCTGGTGTATGTGTGGATATCCATCTGTCGCCTCCTGACGCATGCAAATAAGATTTGCTTTCTCCTGTGTTTATAAACCTGTTTTTTGTGAGTGCACGCTGGTTGAAATGTGCCTGTGCCTGTTTATATGTCAACTTGTGTGTATGCCAAGTTGTATGTGCTCGCAGGAGAAAGAGACGGGCGCATCTACAACACAGTGCGTCTGCATGTCTCTCTCTTTGTCGATGTCTCTTCTTCATGTCGTTTCCCGTCGTCTACCGGGGTAAAGAAAAGGTCTGAGGAGCGTCTCCGTGCACAGAGTCAGCGGGGATATGAGGAGCAGTGAACCAGCGAGGGCCACTCAGGCGTGTGGACGACGGGGACAGACATGCATAGCGCTCCAACAACAACGTTAGCTCCTCCGATCGACGGAAAATCCCTTGAAGTTACTTTGTACCCGAGTAGATTCGTGTTTTTGGTAAAGGACCAAATGAGCCAATATGTTCTTATCAAATATGTAGTTTTATTGTAAGGTTATATTCAGTGCAAACAGAAAATATTGTTTAAATTTCCACTCTCTACAGAGGAATCCTATACCATTTGCATGTGACAGCACTTTACAGCCAACCTGTTCCTAATTCCATACACACGGTGCATTGAAGCCACGAGGCAGGCGTGGGAGAACAGTGCGGCAGCTTAACGCCTCGCTCCTGCTGAAAGCCGTGGAAGTCGTGTTTTGCCGTCTAACGGGGGGGGACATAGACTCGTCGTGCACAGGCCGGTGCCGTACCACATCTGTACAACTGCTGGAAAAGTTCTTTCACCGCGATTGTGCGTTGACCACGTTTCTAAAAACATGACGGAAGCAAAGCAGAAAAAATAAAAAGAATGCAAATATCTTTGGATAAACTTGGAAAGACGACAAGATTCGAGGTTTTGATGATAAGTGTCGATGCCGGTGAAGATGTGCTGTGAACAAAAACTCTTTTCACATCCTGTCCTGCTTCCTGCTGCTCGACCACGATCCACCTGAAAGACTTTCCCCTGCTGTTGTGAACACGTCTGAGAATCTTGGTTTTACTAAATAAAGCCATTTTCCTCTATGCTCCAATCTATTATACAGTTTAAGGGATGAGATGCTTTGAGACACGTGTGTTCAAGGGAACCTTCGGTGCGGCAGATTTCATTTGTAGCTGTCCCCAGATCTGTGTCTCAACACAAACCCGTCTCTGAGCTCCGCAGGAAGTCGCTTCGACCTCGCATCTTGGTTTTTGCCTCTGACACGTTGTCAGCTGTGAAACCTTTGAAGAAAAGATGTGTGCCTTTTCAAATGGTGTCCGATCAATGGAGTCGACCCACGGGTGTGTTCGACTCGAGGTGTAGAAACAGAAAGAACTGGGAGACACCCGAGCTAAATTTCAAATAAATGTAAAAAAAGTGAAGGGGTCAGAAGACTTTGTGAGTATATGTTTTTAATTTAATGTTATGTATGAAGTTTTAATAAATGTTTGTGTATGTGTGAACTTCTATTACTTCATTGGAGGGCGAAGTTTTACTGATTTTGACACTAGATTATAAATCACGTGGTAACAATGACATTGAGGTGATGACTTCCTGCTTTAGTTTGAAGGCGTTTACATTTAAATCCATAGGTGGCGCAATTTCTTTTCCGCTTGGGCTATTTGGGGTTTAATTGGTTAATTGGCGGGGTCATAAGAATTCAAATCAATTCATTGCTGGGAAGACATTGCTCGTATAATTTCACGCATCATAAATACAAACAGTTGATGCATCAGAAATCTTATATTGAGTTCGGCAATTGGACCAAAGTGCAGAAACTAGAAGAATAAAAAGAGAAACTGATTGAAAAACAACAGGAGTCACAGAGAAAACACACACAGCTCACATCCTGACAAACAGAGAGATTATAAATGTCTGGAGTCCGGCTCAGAATGAAGCTGCTCTTACTTCACCAGGTTCTTCCTCCGGCTGCCAGCTGGCTAACACCACTCATACCACTGCCAGGAGAGAGAAGAACCACCAAGAAGCCACCGGAGCAGGTCAGAGGTCGTTCTTATTTCTTTTACCATGTGTTTCAATGAGGAGAAAATGCATTTCTTAACCTAACCCCTAACCCTAACACTGAAGTATATACACCCTGCATGACTGAGCCCTGCACATATCGATATAAACATGCAAAGTCTTAATATTTGATCTTCAGCATCGAATCCCCTGCCGGTATCGTCCCTGGTGAAACTCTGGAAGGTCGGTGCTGCATTCATTTCCCTCCCTGGTCTGTTCCTGCGTCACATGACTCACAGCTGACGATAACACGTGAGTCACAGACGGGTGACGAGTCGCTGCTTCCTCCAAATTGCCCCATCTGCTAACATGGAGGAGGTGGGGTCTGTGACCTATACAGCAGCCAAGACGACATGGCTGTCATGTCAACCGTTTACATTTACAGTCTATGTTGTAAATAATACAAAACTTTATTGTTTCTAATAAAATAACTCACTTAATTTCATTTCTTTTACAATACACTTGTACTTTTACTATATTTTTCTCTTCACTTGTACTTTGGACTGTGTTTTTTTATTTTTCCTGTTTTCTATTCTGCGTACATCGCTCTGTAGTCTTGGAGCAAGCTGGCACAAGAGTTTCCTTCGGGATTAATAAAGTCTCGTCTCATCTTAACAACTCTACTGCAGCTGCGGCTCGTAACAGTGTGTGTGTACATTTTCGAGCACTTATTAATGTTTTACCACTTCCCACTGAGCTATGGCCTCCGTTTCAACGATATTCATGAGGATAACCCCCCCCAACCAGCACTGGCATAATGATCACCAAACACACAAACACCCCCGCTTCAGCACAATGTCTAAAACAATTGTGACTCTTTTTGCGTCCGTGAATGTGCGCTCGTTATCGGGAAGAGAGCTGATTTCTTTTCATCCCCGAGTGTTTCCACGTGGAATCCTCTTCATCTCCCTCAAGGTGGGTGTGTGAATGAATCACCGTCGCACATCTCAGATGGAAATCCTGATTAGAGACACTAATCTGCGATGAGGAATATTCATGCGTGTGTAAGTGGTCGGAGGAGCGAAGCAGAGCTGCTGTTGTAGGTACAGATGAATAGTGAGGAAGCCGTTGTTTCTGCTGCTGCTGCTGGAATGTGCTCATTAGGATTCAGCGAGTCGCCGGGCACAGATGCCTGAGCACGCCGAGAAGTCTCCTGACTGTCAAATTAACTCCTGCTAAATACTGTTTGGGTTGTTGCTTTGGAGGTGAACACGTATTTTTAAACAGACGTGCGTCACGTGTAGTTACTTTTCCGTCGAGATTCACGCAAACCGAGCAGAATGATTTCAGCTCTAGTACGATTGGGACTCGTTTTGAAAACCACTGTGTCGATTTGTTCGTCAATAAATTCAGCGAATTAAATTGTAGGAAATAATTGTTTACATCCAAAACAGTAGAGAAATACAGCGGCCGACCCACTGTGCGGTGAAGATGCAGAAGAAAGACAGAGGAAGACGAGGAGAAGACAGAGCTGAAGATGAAGAGAAGGAGTGAAGCAGCTGAAGTTGCCCTCAGGCACCGAGCGTCTTAGAGTTCACCTGTTCCCATCTGTCCCGGCCTGGCCCCTGTCCCGTTGCACCCCGGCCCTTCTACCAGGCGTGTAGTGCACACAGGCAAGTGGAGCCTAACAAACCTTTTCCATTACAGTAATGACCTTCGTGACTGAACACCCCGGGAGCGGCAGCCAGTGCAGGGCTGCCTCCACAGCATGGCCATTAACTCTCCTCCCACGGGTCCTCAAAGATCAGATCGGCGAGGGAAGAGGGCGCAGCAGCGGTGTAGCCCGCCGTCGAGCACAGCTCCAGTACAAGGGCGAAGAATCCAATTCAGCGAGTTTCCACTCAAACAACATGATGTGCTCCGATGGCCAACACCACTCCACCGCCTCCCAGTTTGCAGAAATGAAGCCAGAATGTCCTGCGTACGGGGGGCTGGTATTTTACACTGGTGATGTAGTGGAGCCGCGGTATCAAACGGGAGTCCCCCTCAACCAATCACGTGTCCATCTCAGCAGCCAATCACGACACTGCACCCAAATGAGTTATAGTCAAAACCAAACTTACCCGAAAAATGCTGGACAAACATCAGTGGGATGAGAACTACATCATTTATTTTACGTGTAGTTTGATTTTTTCTTTTGGCGGATGCAGGTTGTACGACCTACACTGCAGCCGGCCACCAGGGGGCGATCGGACTTCACCTTTGGGAGCCGGCATATCATCCAACTATGTTTACAGGTTATTCGAGGTTGCACCATTTATGTATCAACGTAAATTAGCCGTACATTTCTTTTTGCTCTTTGCTTTGCAGCCTGAACAAAGTTCTGCTCTTGGATTCTAACTTTAATGGCCACAATCATCGGGCTGATACACAGGAAATGGGTGTTGATCTAAGGTTAGAGGTCATATCTCCCCCCCCCCTCCCCCTGTGCATTTGTTTGTTGTCTGGTTTATTTGTAAGTGTCAGGGAAGAGCCCATCAAATTTCTTTTCACTTTCTTTAATGTTGTGATATTTTTCCACGGTTTCCCAGACTCCCGGGGGATAATTCATGGATCAGGCACATTCAGGGGACTGACTTCTACCAGTGTGTGAAATGTGGTGCAGCGCGATGGAATTTTTAAGGGCGACTGTCGGGCCTTGGCGGAGCTGTGAGCTCTTCTCGGTGCCTTCCTCGCATTCCTAATGTTTTCGTGCAGGTGGGCTGCTGTTCCACATTCTGTGCAGCTCTTTTGTTTCATCAGGGCCAAACAAAAAAAAGGAAAGTAAAACTTCCAGTTCCATCGGAGCGTGTGTTATGAAACGTTCTGTTTATCTCACGAAAGAGCAGCATGTTAGGTAACAACACGTAACTCACCACTAAAGATAGTAATTATTTGATGAGCCGCTGTTATCTAACAGCCACTGTCCTACTTTACAAATCACTGTAGTCGCTGCATTGCCGAGCGATTCCTGCACTTTGCCTGTTCAGACTGAATCACGCGCAACTTCACGGATCTGAGACCAAGTGTCAGCGCACCCCCAACAGATCGTTGGCACCTTCTCCGGTAACTTGGACGACTGAAGCGAGATATTTCACAAAGCTTCGGCTGTGCAAACCTCCTCCGTCTCCGGCGCCCGTCATCTGGAGCCTTCAGCCGCTGGGTTGGGAATCAAACGTCCGTATTTGTGGAGAGCATCAGCGGCCAAGACGCTCCCGTCCCAGTGGAGCCTGGCGTGCTGCTGCGTTGCTCCGAAACCAACTCCCTCACATGGAGATGCTCTCTGAGATGTTTTCTCATGTACCACTTCTCGACCCCTCTCTCCTCCGTCCTCTCCGTCCCCCCCCCTTGATCTCTCCCTCCCTCCCTCCGGCTCTCTTGCTTTCCACCACACTCACCCTCTCTCGTCTCCTTCTTCCTTCCTGCCTCCCTCTCATTCCTTCCAACTCTCCAGAACACTTACATTGCTACACACTCAGCGTCTCGCACATTCCGCGGGGAGGTGTTCAACTGGTACATTATGTCTCTCGAGTGTTCCTCAGACTAATGGAAGACACTCAGAATACCTCGGCATTCCATCATTCCACTGGTGAAAGAAAGTCCACATATTGCCTCTGTGAGGGAAAGTTTCAGACGACGAGCTGAAAGCGGTGAAGAGGTTTTCACGAGTGTGAGCACTTGGAGTTTAATCTCTCTCTCGGATATTTTGCTGTTTGTCTTCAGGAAGAAGAATTTGTAAGCATTAACGTGAAGGAATCATCGATGCAGAGATTTGTTTTATCACTGTACACAGGTTACTTTAAATACTCAGCTGCCTCACTCTTCCTCTTTGACTTCTCTCGTTTCTTGATTTCTCCTTCTGTCTTTTGTTTCTTTGTTGTTTTCTTCCTTCAGGCTCCATCCCATGCGTTTTGGTTGGAAAGTGGCGTTTTCAAACTAAAACCATCTCCGTCCACACGAGGGGTTTCGGCTCTGCATCAGTTTTAATCCCCGTCCACACCAACACGACTGAAAAACGCATTTGTCACGTGACAAGTCATGTGCGTGCCAGTGTAAACGGGAAGCGTTTGGTTGTTAGTGGCAGAATTGTTGCTGGAATAACAGCTCGTCTCCTACACATTTAAACAGTTGTATCCTTGGGAAATGCAGAGTTTAACTCCACAGCAGCTGTCAGCGGCACTTGGGACTGATTATCCATGTTTGTTCTGCACCGGGAGCCGAGGCTGATGCCGACTCTTCCAGAAGAGTCCAAACGTCTCACTTTCTGCTCTTCCCCACTAAAAACGCAGCCCTGGAGTTTTCACCGGGCGAATCCTGATGCTATGATGGATGCAGCTTCATCCTCTCCCCCTCTGTCCCTTATCATCTGAAAGTTCATCATGTCGAGTCAAAGATCTGCGGGATAATCTCCAGAGAACTTTAACTCCCATCTCTTTCTCTATCAGGATATTTGCTCCCTGAACCAAATCCTATTCATTCCACGTCTGCGCCGAGTGTGTGTGTGTGTGTGTGTGTGTGTGTGTGTGAAATCACAGCGCCTCTAAAATTCTCTTTGCATTTAGTCTGAACACATTTAGCAATTTGTCAAGTACCAATCAAATGTCAAGTGCTGTGCCGAACGGCGTTTGTGTACCGAGTGGTTAAAATGTTCAGAGAAACTGGCACAAAAAAAAACACACTGGGGTTTAACAGCTGTTTATCGTTTGAGAGCTAAAAGCTGTTGTCATGTGATGTATCTGAGTCTTTAGTCCTAAAGGTAAGACTAAAAACACACACACACACATACACAGACACACACACACACACACACACACACACACACACACACACACACACACACACACACACACACACAGGGAATGAAACTGCAGAAACTGTTCTTGAAGCTTTTAACACTATTTGTAAATATCTTGTGTTATTTATTCTCTGCATATAAGTATTTATGTTCATGTCAATGTTTTTTGCTGCTGCTACTGTTTTTATGCAACCATGACTATTTTCACCATTTGTATTTGCATTATTAAATATTTTATTTATATCTTGTACTTGAATCTATGTGACTGTAGAGAGAAGCCTGTTAAAATGTAGTTGTTTCTGAGTATAATGACAATAAATAACTTTCTGACTCTCAGGTAAAGCCGAGTCTAACAGCTGACGGACTCCCTCGGCCAGGTACACTTTAAATTATGGGATGTGGATGATCTCCAACGCCTTGAACCAATGAGCAAAGCGCTGCCTGTAGGTTTGCTAGGGACATTTCTCTGGGAGCAGGTTACGTCCTGCGATTCAGACCAGAGCAAACAAACCCCTGTCTGGAAAACCACCTGAGATTAGTCGTTTTAAGCTTCATTCATTCAGAAAGTCTCGTGAGAACAAATTACCAACTCTAGATACAACCTAACAAGACCCAGAGCAGAGTGATCAGAGATTTAAGTTTTTAAGAAAACGAGCGCTGTGTTTTCTCATGTTTGGCCCGAGGGCTCCGGGAATCAAGATGTAACTCTGCACTCTGCCCCCTCTCAACCTTTAGCTGCACACACCAGCACACGGCGCATGTTGTGCTGTTCTTTGACGAGGTGTATACACGGCTTTCACATCACTGAATGTCAATTTCTCCCAGACACAGCTGGGACGTGTGGAGTCTCACACGGTTCAATGAGGACAACCACACGTACGAGTGAGTGATGGAAGACGCAGGAGCCCTATTCACCCACCAGAACACTGCACTCCCCTGCTGCTATCATTTCTCATACTAATTACGCTGTAAAAAAAAACAGAAGCAGAGCGACTGTATATAGGCCACCGTCTCACTACTGCCCCATCGGGATCAATAAAGTAAATGTACACATGCATCAGTTATTTATATGCTGCAGATATTCAGAGACGTGTCCAGGCAAAGATTTGTTTTCCCTTCTTACCGTTAAACAAACTGTAAACAACTGTAAAATTAGGTTAAAAGCTAAACACAGTTTGAGGTTTTACCCCTTCTCACAAACTGTCCTCTCTCCCTTGATGCATGTTCCAGCCGACCCCGTGCAGTCGTTTGAATTCACACAACGCTTTGCTTTTTCTGTGAACTTGTTTTTGATCATCTTAAAGGAGAAAGATCAAAACAAGGTTGGGGGTGGGACGCCGCGGAACAAAAGTCTGGTTTCAACATTTTCACAAAAGGAGAGAATCATGCGTCGGTCGACTTTTTAAACTTCGTCTCCAGCTCTCGACAAAACTTAAGGAATCACTTTTCTTACAAGTGTAATTTGCTACTGCAAATGTGTCATTTAGCCGATTTGATGAAGCTGCATCACAGCGGAACAGGAAGAAGGAAGCTGCAGTTTTGAAACCAGAAGTAAAACCATAATCTAGAGGAGTGGGGGTGGAGCCTCACTGAGAGCTTGAGGACACTGCACCGCCCACCTTGCACCTACGACCCGCACCCATTGGACGGTACTAGCTGTCAGTCACATGGTATCCATGCCCCGATGCATACGTTCTATTGTTCTATTGGAAACTAGAGAAATGTTGACCGACGTTATGAATCAAGTGAGAAGAAGAGTCATGTTCTAGTTGACTTCTATAGGAACAACCAGTGGAGTCGCCCTCTGCTGGTCACTCAGAGAAGACAGGTTCTAGGCACTTCCGTATTGGCTTCACTTTCCGGAGCTGGAGCCTTTTATGCCCAGTCTGAGTTTATGAGACAGTCGCCCACAACACGCTAAAACATCATGAACTCACATCCATCTACAGAGCAGCAGAAGAAAACGAGAGGAGCACAAGAGAAGGCAGCACTTTTTAAAAACAAAAACAAAGCTTTTACTTTTCAAGTTCCCCAAAGCACTAATATTAAAATAGTTTAAAAAGATAATGACTTGTTTTTCGTCTTCAGGGGGACACACTGCAGCGAGCCGCGGCTGAACCTGGACAACAGGGCCCTTGAAGGCTGCTTCAAAATAATATATGAATGCCACAAGCTAAAGTGGCCCCAGCACAGCAGCTATTAGCCCATTATTTGCTTATGCGAGCTAACAGGCTGTGCACGTTGTGATGGTTCGAATGTAATTTCTGCAGCCATTTAATTACCCGATTATAAATTGAACATCCCCACATAATTACTACTCAGGTAGGCCAACCTAATTACTTTTCTGCCCCGAGATAAGTGCGAGCATCGAAGACACCAGCAGCCCGCGTCACCGGTGGAGCGGTGGAGGCCGTCGGGCAGCTGCTGGACGAGCAGCGGAGATCTCTGCATGTTCAATGTGCTCTAATGTGATACTTGTCTTTTTTCTTCAATTGGATAAATTGTCAGAGCTTAAAACTGCCTGCTCGAGCCAATTGAAGTCACGTGAGAACGAGCGCGTCGCGTGCACACGCAGTCACACAGCAGCTCTGCCTCGTCTCCCTGTGCACGACTCAGCAGGGCGGCACGAGGACGCCGCGGTGCATCACTTTGAAGACTGCGTTTGACTCCGAGACCATTTCTACAGGGGGGAAACGAAGGCCGTTCATCAGGGTGAGAGTGGTGCAGTGGTGGAGACTTTTCTGACAAATGAATTACGGATGTCAAAATGTTACTTGAGACAGAAAAACTGTAAATGCGCTCGGATTAACAGGAGGTGAGTTTGAGTCTGACAACGTCGTGGTGACAATCCTGACGGGATCGTAGTCTGAGAGACTTATTGTCCTACAACAACACATCGTTTAATCCAAGGGACAATTTTACTGTGATTATTGAACTGTCTTCTAGATTTGATTTGCCCACATCTCACGGTCCCTCCAGAGCTGATGAGGCAGAAAGGCCCGATCCTTTGTGTTTGTTGAACGCCGGAGACATTTTGGGTCTGACTTCAAAAGACGAAATACGAGACAAGAGTTCAGAATTTCAGCTTTTTTATTTCCTGGTATTTACATCATCTCACATCTTCATCTTTTGATCTTAAAGCCTTAATGTCTTCAGAGCGCAACACAACAGAGGGATTGGCCTTTCCGTTCCACAACTTCTGGAGGGGACGGGAGTTTGTGGATGTGATTGTTTTTGTCAGTGAGATTTTGTATTTTTTTTTTAAAAACCAGCACAAAGTAAAAAGCGGCTTTTAACTTCGAGTAAAGTTGCAATTTCAACTGCGACAAATTATGTTTCGCCAGTAACATCACGACCGTGTGTCAAGTGATCTGACAACAACGACTGAGAAAATACATAACTCTTGTGTTTTTTTAAACCTTTTTGACAGTAAGGTGAGAATGTAATTTTTTTTTTCAGGACACCTCGTGCAAAGAGGCAGGAATTCACAACATGTCTTTCATGATATTTTTAGATTAAACTATTCAATTCTCACCTTTCATCAATTATAACCATCGGGTGCCAGGTCGGAAAAGAGTTGGATGGAGCTTGAGTCTGAGAACACGTCACTGCAGAGACTGGTAAAGACGAGGACTTCTGCAGGAAACTATGGGAAACTGGTTTGTTGAGGCAGAGAAACACAACGGTGCCGACATGGTTCTGCTTGTGTCTCTTCTTCTTCACCTCTTTGGATGAAAGGGAGAGAAGCATCGTGGTGACGTCACAGTTTGAGTAACGACCAATCCCTCAAGTACCTGCAGCTTAACGCTAAGGGAGGCTTATGTACAGATAACCCACTTTCCTATTTAATAAGTATTGTATTGTTAATTACTAGTGAATCAATAACCTATTTTATGCTGTTTTATGAAATTTTGGTTTGTGCTGCAGTTTTAATGTCCCCATCATAATGTGTTTCACAAGTGACTAATGATTCTGAACCTCTGGCCTGCACCAGTGTACAAAGGGGTAAAAGCAGATTACTGCAGGTTATGTATATGCCTCTGTGCTGTGTGAGAGTACACGACACTGTGCACGCACAACAGTACATGTGGCGCTTGTGCTCCTTCAAAACATGAATACACCTAAAGAAGCCAAGGACGAGCAGAAAATGAGGCCAGTGCACGTTACTGCTAATGAAATACTGAATACAATCCCACACACACACACACACACACACACACACACACACATTATTTACACACAGAAACACTGATGCACATGTGCAGACGGATGCAGTGGAACATGCCGGAGATGAGAACGCGCCTCGCGTGTTGACACATCTCCTCCTGTGGGAGTGAAGCAGCAGCGGAGTGGAGTCACTCTTCGCTGTGTGTTAATGAGCGAGGGACTGACTCTGGGATTCAAACCCAACAGCGCCGGCTCATCACAGCTCACTTTAATGAAGAGGAAGCTCAACTGTGACGGAGCCGGTTCCGAACGTGGGCCCGTCACAAAGTGTCCTCACAGTGGACACAATAAGGGACGGGTTGGACGATATGCTGATGTTATACAATGAGGCCGTTTGGTTTTTTTATGTCTCAACTGTGAGAGCTGCATGATTAATATCGCTGGTTCTATCGCATTAGACCATTAAAGGCGGTGCTGCAATTCATAATGCACCAATACATGTGAATTGGATTTGACAGGCACGCACTTCACGGAGCAAACAAAAGAAATAGACTTTTCCAGACTTTACCAGATTTGTAAATGATTAGTATCTTTTGATTTTTATACATATTCCTCCATCAGCGTTGTATCATGCAGCCGAGGTGAGTTCCTGCGTCCCCTCAGTGACGAAGGTGTTGACAGATGCTGCAAGAGTCAGTTTAAGAGTGTTTAACAATAATTTTTACTTTTGCACATATTTATCTCAAGTAGTTTTGGTCTGTCAATCAGCCCCACACTTTAGGGCAGCAGCAGAAAAGTCTCCACAGCTACTGCGTCCACGTTTCACTTTGTGCAGGACTTTGGTTTAAGATAAAAACGAATTCCCATTAGTAACAGATAAACGTCAGGATGATAGAATTCCCCATCGGAGCATGTGGGTGTGTTGACATTAGTGTTTTTCTTAATTTGAAATGATGGCGGGAGGAGGCAGGGACACATGGCGACATTCAGCTCAAGCGAGAGGAGCAGAGACAAAGAGAAGGAGAAAGAGGAGCAGAGAGAAAAGTACATTTAACTTGCTCACATTCATTTAATTGATTCCCAGATATTATTATCATTGATATTCATGCGTATCAGTCTGATCTACGGTGCGTCACGCAGACAACCTGCAGGCGCACCAGGATGAACCGCCCCTTAAATACCTGAGATCAATGTCAGGCAATAAGAGAAGATGCACCTCTAATTAAAGTCGACGAAACGAGGCTTGAGATGTTACTTCGGGAAAAAGTTGGCGATCAGGAGGCGTAGCTTCAGGCTTTCACGAGCCGACAGCTGTGATCAACAAATAAACGAGCTCTACGGGACAAAAACAAAAGCTGCAATCACCGAGTGCATCAGCCAATCGTGACGCATCGCGACAAGTGGAACACGCGCACTGACGTGAGAGCTCGGGCGACACGTGGAATCCTCCCTCTCCTCCCGACAAACAGAGAGTCACAGAACTGAGGGATACAGATTCCACAATCCCATTAACCACTGTTGTGACTCTCTACCTCTGGATGAGGTGTTTTATGAGTGGATTTGAATTTGACTGACATATGTATCTTTGTATTTGTTTAATTACTTCATTCTATTTCTATATTTGGATATTTATTGTGTGTCAACGAGAGAGAGAGAGAGAGAGAGAGACAAAAGTGAGTGAGCGGAATCGGGATGAACTGAATTAATGAATATTATATATATATAATAATGTATGATAAGTGCCAGTTCGTAGGTTAAACATTTAAACAATTAAATAAATGAATTGCGGAGACGGAACCAATTATATCAGCAAAAATTTAAATGACAACCAACAGAAATAAAGGATTTCACTACATCGATAACCTGTAATTTCTGCAAATGACAAGAGTGTGATTTGTAATTTAATACATGTACACCACAGCTGGGGCCATTTCCATAAACATCTCACTCAAACAACAGACAAGTAATGAAAGATAAATAGAAATATATATATATATATATATATATATATAATTGAAAAACAGCTGAGTCGACACTTTGTCAAATGCCCACTTGCCTCCTTTAGTTTAGTTTAGTTTACTGCTCTGTACATATCTCGAAAAAATAAAGTTGTGCGTAGCGAAAAGTTTGTGAACATGCTAATTGTCACACAGAAAAACACGGGGGTCAGCAGAAGAGTAGTGCTCCGGCCTCTGGCTGCATAATGAAGCTGACATTTGCTCTGCGCTCTGGCAGGAACGGGGGCGAGGAGTGTCACAAGACGCCCAGCAGCAGATTTTTTTGTTGATCCAGACACAGGCCACTGAATGTCACCGTGACAATACACAGTTCTGGCAGTAGCACACACACACACACACACACACACACACACACACACACACACACACACACACACACACTCAGTATGTAAGTGTACAAACCACGGACGACATGACCGATTCTCAAAAGTGAAGCCAAATCATCCGGATCGCCCCCTGGTGGCTCGCTGCATACATCACAAACACACCTGCACCTCAGATGGGACATTAATATTAAAAGCACTAAACTGATTAAATGTTTTTTTGTTTTTATTATTATAATAAGTAGAAGTACACATCAGATACATTTTCCTTAAAGTTCTTATCTAGTTCTTATCACACTGATCTATGTTCAAGGTAATTTTTTCCTGGTAGGTTTGGTTTTAATTAGTTGATGCTATAAAAACAACGTGAAACAATAGGAGCGACAGCTGTGTGTCTGATGTCGGCGCCTCCCAGTGGCTCTGACTGTCATTACATGAAGACACTTTTACACTAAACAGTGGCTGATGAAACCTGCTAACTGGACAAACTTTTCAAGTTCATCGAAAATGAAAACGTATCCAGCTGAGCACCCACACAGTTTCCTGCTGCGCTCTCAGGGCGGACGATTGCAACATCACCACGACAAAGGCCAGGTCAATATGTGCTGTACGAGGCTCCTTCTCCTCCTCTCTCTTACGCCTCCTCTGTGTCCCTCTGCCTCTCAGCCCTCTCCTCGTCGTCAGCCTCGGGGCGCTCCTCCTTCACGACCCGGCACAGACACCTCAGCAGCCATATGCCATTAGGGGAAGAGCCTGCAGGAGCAAATACTCATAAATATTGACTTAGTTTCAACAGATCCCGCAGGAAGTGTTGGAAATAGCAGGTACTGCATTAGCGCAGCAACAGCAAACACCACCCACAGTCAATACTGACGAGCCGCTGCGGCTAAGCTAAGTCTCCTGACATTTGCTCTTGCCGAAAGAGTGCGGCTCTGCAGAGGGCCCGTGGGAGGAGGGGGGTGTCGTGACTGAAAATATTTAATTAGCAGCTACAATAAATGTCCCCCGGTGAATGATCAGAGTCAGAGGTTAAGTATCTTGCTGGGCTCGTGGATTTCTTTGGAAGAATCGTGAATTCGCCGTGTCACCTGGAGAAAGTGAATCAACCCTGCTCCTCCTGAGCTGGAGCGTGACGCTATCTAAAGAAACACAGCTGTTCATCCCAGCAGCACCTGAACGCATCGCGTTCTGTGGACTCTCGTCTCCCTCGGTTAATTAAAGAGGGACGGTTCTGCAAGGAGAGATTATATGTGTCCATCTTTTAATCTGTCAGGGAGAGTCTCTTGGTTTGGGCTCGTTAATCAATCTTGTTTGAGTGTTGACTAATTGCATTCTCCCGTTCTCAGATCAGCAACAGTGAATTGTTTGTGGCAAACCCTGATTTCCTGAAGGTCGGTGGAGCGCTCGGGTAGCGAGGTGGTCAACGTTTCTGTGTGAGGAGACAGAAGGCAGCGAGCACCATCCTCCTTCTCCTCTCGATGCCATTCGATTCCAACTTTTAAGAATAAAGTGCAGATCCAGCGATTCAGTTTGCAGGACTCACTATGGGATGCTCAGCTGCACACACAGGGGCACGAGATGGAATAAGGTTATCAAGGGGGATGGCTTTTTTGGACATTTGGGGACATTTTGATGATTGCATCCCCCGTCGTCAACTCGGTGACGTTACAATAACGAGGAATCAAGTAATGTTTTTTTGTTCGTGCACATTATATTGCTATGTGCTAGCGACCCTTACAAATGACACAACATTTAGTCAAAGAAAGTGCTACCTCATACAAAACATATTGGGGGGCGGGGGGGACACAGGACTTACAAAAAGATTCTCACAGTCGGGTTTAGCAACTATTTTAGGAACTATTTGGTCTCTCCCCCTTTCATGCTTGAGTCCGTCCTGTCAATAAAGGCCACAACGCCCCCAAAGAACTTGAATTATAACTCTTTGGACTCTGTATTTCAGACGTTTTGACTTTACCAGACACTTTCATTAGGCTGACACTGGGAAAAGGTCACTTGCATCACGTAAAAAGAAAATACGACCGATTTCAAAATGCCGTCGTGTTACATTCTGGCAGGTAACAACAACTGTGTGTATTGACGATAAACCTTTAACAGACCTGACTGAAAACCACTTACATTACTTACAAGATGAAAGCAAAACATCTCTTTAAATGTCGCTCACTTGAATGCATCGCTGGTCACGTGTGTGTAAAGGCTGATTTCAGCTCAACATTCACGTGTTGATAAGCTGCTGATATCGCTCCAGCAGCTGCCTCTTCTCACGCTCACTCCCTCTGAAATGAATATGTGCCTGTCGCTTTATCTCCTGTTGTCATGTAGAAAGTTTAAGATTCAGCCGCCGTGATTTGTGGCGGCAGGTGCAAACCGGGAAAGATGGAAAAAATGCGAAGCGGTGTTTCGGTTTAGCGACGCCGGCAGAAAACCACTGATGGATTTCATAAAAAGTACATAATAAATTCAACATCTTCACCTCTCCTCATGCTGCGGCTTTAGGGATCCAGATTTTGACAAGTTAATTAAACCCTTGCCTTTGACCATTGCAGAAGTATTACACATTGAACCATATAATAGGTTTTTTTTGTGACACCAGCCAAAAAAAAAGGGAAATGTTTTCCCAAAGCAGCCAACAGGACTGACATCAAACTGACAGGTTAGCTATTAGTGTTTGTTCCATCCAGATGATTTAGGTGATGTGAAGCGAGTCCTTCCCGCTATTCAGGAGCTCTGAATGGGATTCACACACCCACACTTTACTTTCTGTATCGCCGGCTCAATTTTAAAAGGATAAAGTTGCCATGTTTACCGATGATGAGTGAATAATGATTTTTAGAAATCTCTTGCTTTCTAAAGTGCGGTAAGGTGCGTCCTCTTGGCTTCAAGTATCCTTGTAATTTATCTGCAAAGAAAGAGACGACCTTTGGCAAATTTGATTTGAATGGACATGGAGCTTAGAAAAGGCAAACCTCTGTGTAGAAGGTCCCACATTTCACACTCCAGAGCTGTGAAGTACGAGATTGTAAGATTGAGAAGATTGTGATGAGGCATAGATCAGGGTGAGGGAACAAAACCATTTTCTAAAGCTGTGTGTGTTCCCAGCAGCACAGTGGAACCACCAGAACCAGAAATGGTTCCTGGAGAATTTCCTCGCACAAAAGATGGGCCCCGGTCAGGAGGCTGAACAAGAAGCCAAAGGTCACTCGAACAAAACTTCAGAAAGCAGAGAAGGGAGGACCTGATGGAAACAGTTAGGCCTTTACGGGAGAGGTCGATCAATGAAAACCACAAAAAACGAACTGATAGTATGAGGAAAAACATTCTCTGGTCTCATGAGACAAAAGTTGAACCAGTGGAGCAGAACTCCAAACACCAGACTGGTAAACACCGGGGATCTCTCATCTCCTGGCCGATAACATCCCCACAGTAAAGCATGGTGGGAGCAGCATCTTGTAACTGGGCTGCTTCTGAGTGGCAGGGGAGGGACGTTGAAGGATGAATGCAGCCAAAGGCAGATTGTTCCTCAGAGAGAAAGCTGCTCCAGCCTGCACACGAGCAGCTTCCAACAGAATGGCTGTGGGACAAGTCTCTGACAGCGTGTTGGTTCCCAAATCTAATAATCCTGGTGGCATTATTAGATCTTGGTACAAGCATGCCGCATGTTTATTGGCTCAGTTACACTGATGAAATTTGCTCCATGGGAATTGAAATAGTATCTAGTGGCTGCTGTGCACTAAAGGATAATCTGGGTGATTTGAAGCTGATCTTGGGCCAAATTATCCTGAAGTGTGAACGGTACACGGACATAATCTCAATGTCACAGGCTGAATCTAAACCTCCTCGACTTCTAATGGTAAATATCAAACAGGTGGACAGCAGGAGGACAAACTTATTTAATGTGTCCTGTTGTTGGTGCAGAGCGTTACACAAACAAGTGCAGCTGCGTCACAACGCCTGCAGTCCACGTGAACACGCCAGGTTCTGTGAGTTCGATCTCAGGAAATGAATCTCCCTCTTCAGCATTAACTCACCTGAATGTTTAATGATATTTCTGACAATTGCAGGGGGCTCCACACTGATTTAACAGAATTAACAAGGACCAAAATGTAAGGATTACTAAATTTGTCTATTTATTATTCATGAATTATTGGACTCCTGTGTGTTATCAGTCTTGCAACAACATGCCCCCTCATTAATAAGTGATCAAAACCATAGGTACGTGTTGCCTATTAAGCGCCAGCCGCCTCTGTGCACAGGATGCAGAGAGGAGCTCAGTGCCTTCAAGGATCCCCCCACTCCTCCAGAAAACAGTAAATAACAAATTTAATTGGATTTGAGGGAAGAGCGTCAGGCTTTGGCAGCAGGAAAAATACCATAATTCAAATATATGTGATGCAACAGGCCACGGCAGGGACACGGTGGAGTGAAATAAATGCTGAAAGAAACGGTATCATCGGGGCCTCGTGTTGTCATTACCAGCAGAGATAACAGTGCTGTCCTCTTGAGCCTAATGCACAGTGTCGTCGTTCCTCCTCCTGCTCCCGCCAACAGTTTCGGCTGCTGCATAATTGAATGTGAAAACAGAGTATTATTCTGTCTGCAGGGACAGAATTGAAAAACACATCACAAAGCTGAGAGATTGAATATCATTTTGGGTCAGGCCTGGGTTTGTTTTTTTTGTTTTTTTATATCTTCCCTTTTTCTTCAAGTCTGACCACATCCCTGAGTAATCGTAACCGGGAGATCCAGAGGGGCCGAGTGCTGAGGCATGACCACGTCCTCCACGCTGTCTCTACTGTCCCCACCACTGTCCTGATTTATTGTTATTCCCTTGATACATAGATTCAAAGACGGTTACACACTTTTCATCCTCGGGGGGGTGGGAGGTGAATGCGAGGCGACAGAATTGTTTGTGTCTGTGACCAAGAACGATTGTTTGTAAAGTTGACGTCATTTTTTGATTGATTTTTATTTTTTGGGGGGGGACAAAGATGACAAGAGGGGAGGACAGGACTGATGAGACAGACGCTAAACTTCCTGAACTCTCGAGTGCTTTCATTGGACAGGCCGGCCTTCTTGTGTCTTTTGATTGGACATCGGAGGCAATCCATAAAACTGGGACCTCGTGACCTGTGACCTGAAGCAAAGGTCTTCTCTGCTCCATCAGCTCATTCTCTTATCAGCCAATCACAGCCGGACACACTCGCCTTGAGCCAATCCCCTGTAAGCTGTGAGAGTTAAAACGGTTCTCTCGTCCGTCAGTTTAGTACGACATCACTGAACACCTCCCATCTCCCGTCAAATCGTCCAACCAGAAGCCTCCACGAGACTTTGAGCTCCAGTTTTCATCACCACCACCAGAATCCAGGCTCCAGGAGCAAAGTCCACTCTACATCCGAAGCACCTAATTCACGGGACTGCTTCCTTGGTGTTCTACCTCCGTCTCTATTATTAACATAGAGTTAATTATACTAGACAGGTTATTCAATGTGGTCTAAATAAACTACTTTAACTTGGAATGTTTTCACTGTACTCAGTAAAAATACAGGGCCAGTAAAACATTTTTTAAATATATATATATATAAGGCCCACTGCCATTTGAGTGTATTCAATACTGAATTGTCAACACTGAAAGGTGCTTATAATGAGATTATGAATAATTTTCGTGGATGATTTTGCCTAGAATTCCCCTGGACGTCCCTGGACCTCAGTGTGGGAGCAGCAGAGGACAGGAGATGTCCTCCATGTCCGCTTTATCCAAAGCGACTTACAATAAGTGCGTTCAACCCATGAGGGAACAAACCCAGAACAACAAGAATCAAGAAAGTACAATTTTCTTCAAGATCACACATTTCTGAGCCAGATGGTCATGAATTGTGTCCCCTTCCCCAAGCAAGGCACTTTTGGCCTTTACTCGATAGGACAGAGAGTTAGTGGTGAAGGGGGACAGAGAGAATTGAACCCGGGCTGCTGCTGAGGCGCAGAGTCTCGTTAAAGGCCGGCAGCTCTACCAGGTGAGCTTTTTAATCAATAGTCTTTGCATCCTGCATTCGTCTTTACTGATAACAAAGGGGAGTCAGGTTCGGATTCATCCACCTCACCCCAAATATCAAACATATCACACAAATGACATATTGTTGATTCAAAACAGTGTTATAGTTATAATAGAAACATGAAAGTGCTCTAATAATACATTACGGTGGACTCGTGACAGTGAGAAGAAGCTCTCTCTGCTGAACACTTCTCACTCTTGTCCATTAACACATCTGTGTCTCACTGAAGTGTGTGATTTTTATTTTTATTGTTTTCTTACAAAGGAAACTACAAACGCCTGGAACAGGAAAACAGGTGAGTTACATCCACGTACTCAGAGTAGAATGTGTACTTATACTATGTCCTGATCAATCACACTGTTTCCGAGCTGTTAGCCTGCATGTAAACTCTTTAATACCATTCCTTTCTTAGAACAACCAACCACAGTGTTAACAAGTCTTTGTTGTCAAGAACATTATGAATTATAATTTGAGAGCATTATGTGCTAATTTCTCCGGGGGTAACTCTACTAGCAGGATTGTGCCGGCTCGCTGTGTGAGGCTTCTTTCATCGTTTCCACTGCACACACACACACAACACACACACACACACACACACACACACACACACACACACACACACACACACAGTCACAGCAGAGTGAAACACTAACCTCTCTCACTGTGCTGCTGCAGCCTCTCACACTGTGGCGGGGGGGCAAGTCAGAACCACTCCAGTCACTTTTAGTCTGGAGCATTATTCCGACAAGGAAGACACTTATTACCACAGCCTGGCAGTTTCCACTCAGTCAGGTCCCCGGACTCCTGCCTGGCCCACAGGACATTATTCTATGAATGAGGCTTTAGAGCAGTGCACACTCATGAGGCACACATGCATGAACATACAGGAACACACAACAGGCTCGTGCACACAAGCCAAATGAGCATCACTGCTGCAGAGCACTCGTCAGCGCAGCCTCTCACCGCTCGCCACGGGGGGGCTGATGTATATATTCACCGCCTCTCCAATGGATCGGTCGCGGAGTCCGTGGAGCGACATTACTTCACACTCCTTTTCACACTGCTGACCGCTTCCTCCACCGCACATACTCACGTGCTTCACACTGTGTTCTGTGCAGTCACAGACTTAGAGACGTGTCAAGCTGTATTTGACATGGTGCACGAGGGCAGGAAGTAAATGACACGTCAACCTTCTTCCTTCGGTCTTACCTGTATTTTCTTTTTTTAAAGGAGCTGAGGATTTTTCCAAGCATCCAAAATGTGTTTTGTGTTCTATTCTGCATCAAAAGGACTTAAAGGACTAAATTAATCCAGTGAGTCCAACAGTTTTCTCACAATCGTTGGCTACATTCCCCAATCGCTGCTGCACAGACTGCAAACGACGTCTTTGGTGCAAGAGGGCGTCGTTCGTACTCGGGATATTTTAGCTCCATTTCTGGGCAGTGGGAGGAAGTGGAAACAGGTCGTCCATCTTCATTTACAGTCTGTGTGATAACACCACAAACTGTTCTGTCACTTAGTCGGGGTTCAGAGGCCGAGACGTCATGACATTAACTAGTGAGTGTCAAGCTCCAAACACACAGGTCCCCGTATCCCCATCATCTTCTACTAGACCCGCTCTGCCTCTTCATTGGCCACTGTAACCTTTGACCACCAAAATCTAACCAGTTCATCTTTGAGTCCAAGTGAATGTGAAGAAATGCCCTCAAGCTCATCGAAAGATATTGACCTTTGACCTTAAGCTACCAAAATCAAATCAATTAATTCCCTCAAGATGTTCCGGAGTTACGTATTTACGAGAAAGGGATGGACGGATGAGAAAACCCAGAAACCCCAATGCCCCTTTTCCACTGGTTCCTGCCGACCAGGCGGCATAAAACCTGAAGCATCATGGGAAGCTCTCATTAGCGCCACCTACAGTGAGACATGATAAAACTGTGTTCACAGGATGAGTCTCACTCGAACCTTGGCAGTAAAGCAGGTGCAGCGCCCCTTTGAAATCACACAGTTGAACCGGTGTTGCTAAGCAAAGTGAGTGCAGAGAGTTTATCGTCATTTCGCTGCCCTTGAGCAAAACATAACCCCTCAACCTGGCGTCTGAGGAGGTGCTCAGCTTCCACCAGTCGCTCCAAGGTTCATTTCTACTTTTACAACTTTCATTTGGTGCTTTAATTCAAGCAAATAAAGGATTCCTGCCTCCGAGTAGCTTCTGCAACATGTCACAGTCAAAGCAAAGATGGTGTAAACAAGGATGGAGCCAACACTGAGCTGCATGGATATGATACCGATCGGCCGAGTGCTGACTGCCATCATCTCACAGGCGAATGAGATGGAATTCAGTGATTGTCTGTTGTTTGTCTGTTGTTGCGTGGACACAGTGTTTCCCCCGTACACTGATTTACACAATCGACAATCAACGTTCTGCTTTATCATTTATAGACGAGCCGCTTCTCTCCTCTGTGCCCGAGGCGGAGCACACACATACACACACACACACACACACACACACACACACACACACACACACACACACACACACACACACACACACACACACACACACACACACACACACACACACACACAGAGCACAGAGCCTGCGGTGGACACTGTGAACCAGGTGAAAGTGAAGATACCTCGAGGTAACGACTTGTTACTGTCGGTGGAATAAAAACAAGTAAAAGGTCAGCAAGTACTTTAAGTGGTGAACAACACCTGAGACTATTATAAAATATAATCTACATTAAACTGTAGACGAGAGACTCTCTGAATCTAAACCCTTCGGATGGAGGACATGACAGCTGCCCAAAACTAAAGCCAATACATTTGGGGTTGGCCCCTGGTTATAAATCCGGCCCCTCCATGTTAGTGGAGGGGGGAGGAGCCAAACGAATGAGTCTAACGAAGTATAAAACCAATCTAATTTGGGAATTTTAGGTACAGATGAAGACATCTGAGTAATTATTACATAATGCACCATATTATTAGATAAATGCAACTCCCACATTTTGAAATAACCAACGCAATATGTAAAGGTGCAATATTTAATACGTAATTCAGCAAATTAATTACAAATTGCAACGTTATTACATAATGAAGTGAAGAAATATTGCAATATTACATAATGTGGTGTTACAGGGTGTTAATGGGTTATTTCACCCCTGGTCACATGCAGCTTCCTGCAGGATGAGTAATACACTAGATGTCCTCATGTGGACACAAACCCATCTCCTCCAGAAAACCGATGTTGAACATTATAGTCCAGAAATGAAAGAATACAACCGTTAATCGAAAAAACAAACCATAAAATGCAATAATATTCCAGGCTGTGTGTCAATTAGCTTGTATTTATTCTTCAGATGTGGTGGAGAGGTTCCACAGAAGCCGTCGTTGTTCAGCACCACTGCTCTGCTCGGTGGACTGAAAACATAACACGCTGGACTGAGATGCTCTGGGTTTTGAAGTGAACCATATCCCACCTCTTGCAGAATATTTGCTTAAAAGGCATTAAAGCTCTTTAGTTCTTAAAGATAATGTTCGACTGTGAAAACCAATGTGTTTGCAAACTGCAATAAGCGTCCGCACCTGCTGGGAGCTCTGATTTAACTGTGACTGATCTGGGAATTCACTGCTGCCTGCAACTATGGAAGTTTATTTCTTTATTTTTTTCTCCAAGACACAAAGAAACTTTTTGTTCCCTGCGAAGTGAAGAGAAGCTGCTCGGTTCCCAGCGACAGATAATGCAGCCTAATGCTCGCAGCTTTGGGCCGATGATTGCCCGTCTGTCAGTGGGTTATCTGATGGAGTTTCAGACCCAAGCCTACGCGCAGCCCAGAGATGTGCTGCTTTGTTCGAACATGTATCTCGTGATGTGCGTCCACACACCGAGCGGCGCCTGCTTCACGTTTGTGTGTTTGATTTTTAGCGCACACAGCTGATTCCCTGTCTTGTTTTATTTTTACTCTTCTGCTGCTCCTCGTCACAAACTCTACACCAGGAATAAAACAAAACAACAAAAATGGAGAGAATACACAGAGTTTTAACCCCCCCACCTTGTTAAAGCATTTCCATATTGAGGATTTTTTTTTCTACAGTGCCTGTGGGTTCCAGTTGAACGGAGCCACTGAAGTGTGAGTTGAGGATTAGAATATAATCTCCGACTCCTTGCAACTTCTGTGCAGTGCTATCATTTCCAACTGCACAGGAAGAGGCTTTTTTTATTTTTTTTCCCTAGTTGGTGTCGGGCCAAATCCATTGCGTTTCCATTTTTCAACCTCTCCTGCTGCCCTTATCCAATTCAGGGCTTATGATTGTAATACTAAAACAGAGCGAGTTGTCAAACCAGAAACAGCAATGATGAATGCCCCACTGCTCTATGTGCTTGTTTGTTTTTGGGGGTGTGGCGTGAGGCGGTGGCCGGCCGGGGGGGGGGTGGTGGTGGGGGCAAAATTGAAGTTTATGCTTACTTGTTGAGGTGAATTTTCTCGGTCGCGGCCGCTCTGCTGTAACACCAGCAGCCGGCGTTGATTAAATGGAATAGTTCTGTTATCTGGATGAGAAGAGGAGGAACACGAGGACGATGGGCATGGGGAAATAATGAGTTCTTTCATCTCGGCAGTGAGGGCGTCTGCGTCTTTCAGACTTCCCAGGGAGATGTACACAGCTTAAGGAAACGTTTAATTAGAAAATGTCAACCTTGTGTCTGCGTGCTATGTGTGCGGAATAATAACATTTTTGATGTTAATATGACAGCACACATTTCCCTTTGGCTGCTTTCAGGCCAACTCAAAGACGTGCAATCAATTGATCCTGAAGAGGGAGGAAAAAATAATTACCCGCCTACGTTGCTGCGGCTGCTCTGAAGGAGACAAGGGGCTGTTAATGATTCTGTGACACTTGATGTTTCAGAGCCAGTCGGACATGTTCTCCAGGTGAGACGGGGACCTGGTGTAAAAGTTAGAGACGATCTAGGGACGACTTTTGAAGAGCTGTTGTCTGAAACTGCACAAAATCACCCACGACATTCATCATCCCACACGTTTGAGATACAAAAGCTCCACTGCGCAAAAAAACTCTCCCTGAAAGCTGCACTTTCACAAAAACACGAGAGAAATATTAATTATTATTATTATTTTCTGCCTTTATTCACCAGTTAGTGCATAAACATAGACATAGATAGGGAATACGAATTATTTTTGAAGACTAAATTGCCCCCCCCCCGGCGGCCCCTCCTCATTAAGACACACACGCGTTCGGTCTGCACCTGAACGGCGGTTTGATCAAAACCAAACGTGGCTAATCGTGCCGACTGCTGGCAGCGAGATGCTTTTTCCTCAACATCAAAGCTAAATCTGGAGCCGTGTGTGCGTTTGCACACTGGCACCGTGCAGTCTGAGTGGTCGGAGCGTCGGATAGGAGTGAGTCTACGTCACAGCACGGCACTGTGAGTAAATGCAAATGATCCGTCAGTTAGGAAGGAGGAGCACGGAGGCTAAATTTAGATTAGAGTGCGGCAACCGGAGATATATTTATTTTATTAAGTGACACAAGAGACTAAGTGTCAATTTCAACACCGAGAGAATAATTGAGTAGTTTTAAATACAAACTACTGTTCGTATGTAAAGAGGCCGGACTCATCGGCAGATCTTAGGTATTAAAAATATCTTGATACTGATTTATAAAGAATAACAAAAGATTCCTAAGATGTGGTTATCAAACCCTTGAGAAAAATAAATGTAATTGAGGCTTGATATTTCAGTTTAACCATAAAAAATTAAAAGAAAACACAAATACAACCAGATATATAGAACTTGAATTAAGATTTATTTTAATTTTTTAATAAAACATAACACAAATGCTCACTTTTTCTGCATCATTTACTCTGTAAAATAAAAAATGTTCATATCTGCAAACATTAAACCGAAAATCTTTGTCTCACATCTCATATCGGAATCGATTTTAGCGGCCAACTGATGAATCGGTCGAGAGAAACACCAGGTCCTTTAAAAACGTCGATTCAATTAATCATCTTTAAATGAAAATACTCCGATTTGAGCTTGTTCTGTCGAGGACAGACGACCGAGCAGGTAATTACAACACTATCAGTTCTCTGTACTTCCGAGTGGCTCTCGAGAGGCAAGAGGCTCTGACATTTATCTTATCAGAGAGTGCAAGGATTATCCAACTGACTTCAATTAAAGAGTTCAGAAAGGTTTGCGTGTAGCCGACAAAGATATTCGAAAAAAAGGTGGAACAAAGTCTGATACAAGTTCAGAAGTTAGTGATTTGTCCTTTAACTTCAAAATACAAAGTTGACGTATTTCTCCTTTCTCCTTTCCGGCCTCCCAGCTGTGATCTTTCTGTTGTTTGCCTCTCAGATCCCACGAGGGCTTTAAAACGGTCGCGCAGGTAAACGCCGCTTCCTTCGTCTGCCTTGGTAATCCCTGCTAAAACACACATAGATCACAATTAATGGCTGTTGCCTCCGCTTTCTGCGAATCCCGTTTTTTTTTTTTCAGCCACTTAGCCGCGGTGACTCCACAAGGACCCCGTCCCCGTCAGAAACACCACAGCAGTTTGTTTTAGCTTCGTCTCGTCCTGCACTAAGCTAAAGGCCTTTGAGGAACCCCTCTGGGATTCTGTGGAGTGAAAGCACGGGAGCGCCTCGGAAGGTTCCTTAAAGAATCTTGAATCATTAATGAAGGACTTCAATGATTCAAGATGTCTGTGGGGGTTTCAACTAAATCTCTGACATGTGGAGGGGGTTTTAAAGAAGCACATTTCCTGTCGGGCTTGGACGGACAGAAATCATTATTTTTTCCAACATTTGGAAAATATTCTTTACCCAGAGTCCAGTGCAAAATGACAAAATTAACATATTTAAGAACTGGAGATGAAACTTAGCCTCTTATTATCTTCTTGTGATAGCCTTGAAGATTTCTCAGTGTTTGGCTCCGTTCCTTGTCTGCGGCGTTCGCTCGTACTATCGTCCATAAAGTTTTTACCGTCCATGCAGACAGTCACTCTCATCTGTACCCGTCATCCTGTTGCATGAGAGAACAAACTGCTTGTTCTTTTAAACGGCACGAATCGATCTCATTCATATTTTTGCTACTTTTAACAGACACGTTCACCGTTTTTCATTAATTCTGCTTTTCATGTCGGAATTTTTACGTACAATTTTTGGCAAAGCTAAGCTAACGGCGATTCGTCCAGCTCTTTAGTGTCGCTAGGCTAAACACATTCGGGTCATAGCCCTGAATTGGATGCTTGGAAATCAGATTTAAATCCTGACTGGGTTTTAAAGAGGTAAGAAATTAATCTGAATCTGCAATTTTGTCATCGTTCAATTTGACAACATAACAACACTTGTTTTAAGTGTTCAGTTCAGTGGGTGTGGTCACTCACTACTACACCAGTCACGATATCAGGAGATGCCGTTGACTTGAAAACACTTCTTAGATTAGCAGCGTCAAGGCTACAAAACCCCACAATGCAACACTCTTGATCACCAATTGTATTTCCCCTAAAATTTGAAATGGGTCCTTCAGGGGCTCCTCGGCTCTCGGGGGGGGATCCTCTGTGACCCCCTGACGAACCCCAGTTTTGTAAAGTGTGATGTTTCCAGACACAGCCGGCTCCACTGGCCTCTAAAACCAAGTTAAACATGGAGACAGCGTGCGGTTATTTATTGGCTCCATAAAAGCTGTTGAGTGCGAAAGGGAGGACGGGGAGAAGATGGAGGACACGGGGGGCAGAGATGGAGCAGCTGCAGGCTCGGCCGTCTGAGAGGCTGCAGTTTGTTATCGCCGAAAACAGGAAGTTACATAGGAGGGGTAAAAATCACAGACGCACGAAAAAAAAAAAGACAAAGGTGGTTGTCTAAAAGATTCTACCTGCAGATAAACACACATAATTACACAGACACACACCTACACACAAACATGGTGCAGACACATAGTACACAGTCGGTATGATTCACACTGTACGAATCATTTCACACTTATCCCTCAGCTACAAGCACACACACACACAGACACACACACACACATTCATATAGATACAGGCACAAACAAGCATAGATACCCACAAAACAACAAACACACACACACACGTGCATGTGTACACACATTAACACAATCACCCACACAACACCCTCTTTCATGCAAACAATTTCCCACTTACCATTCTGCCTCAGCCGATTTTATATGAAAAAAGAAAACCCCACTAGTCCCTGTTGGGTAGCTGATAGCGAGAGCATCAAAGCTTCCAGCAGCCTAAAGACGAGAGAGTTCAGCTGAGGTTATTGGATTAGTCGCCCTTCCCTTTGTAGTGTGGTGTCCTGAACTCATAGGGGCGCAGAGCGGGATGGATCCGACTCCCCGCAGGGAGACGACAGGGCAGCAGGTTAGCTTGCAACCGGAGTTTAGCTTGTTGCAGCCCCAGTGGTTCGTCAGCGTGAAGCGGCGACGGCTAAACGAGGCCAAACAACTTCCCCTTGAATTCAATCAAGCTGCACCAAACTTCACACACACACAAATGTCTTCGTTGCACCTTCCACCAAGTTCTGTGGAAATCTGTTCAATTGCGACTAATGAACGATTGTTCACCCCCTCACGTTACTGCAAAACCAAAAGTAGCAGCGACCCGACAGTTCCTGAATGCCCACATTGGGTATTAATTAAGTATTAATCCAATTAACCAACACAGGCAAGATTAAGTCGGTGAGAGGTTATAAATGTCGGTTTCATTTTCGGTGAATTGCCCTTCGACAAACTGGGCTAAATATGCCTGATTTCCATGAATTGTTCCACTGGAAAAGAAAAGACAGACAAACTAAATGAAAGCATAACCTCCTCGGCGATGTGATCAGAGATTAGAGATCTCTCACACTTGGTTTTCGCTTCCGTCAGTGGCAGGTCTAACTTTCTGCATCCATAAGTGACGTGATGCATTGTGACATTGTTAGCATAATGTTTATTTCATGGACACACTTTTCATTCCGTTGCAGGAATCTCTCCGAGGCTGATACACGGTGAATAATTCCACACTGGTGAAGTGACACAGTGCGGAGAGGGACACCGTGGGTCTCGGGCCTGAAGAGAACCAGAGCTTTATAAAAGTTGAAATGGTTTGTATCTATACAGTGCTTTTATAGTCTTGATGACACACACACCTACAGCATGTATGTGCAACAACTTTCTCTGTCACACGTCGCTCACACACTGTCGGCACAGCCAACGGCCCGACCCTCTGGTTGGTGGTCGACCCGCTGCCACCCCTGAGCCACAGCCGCCCCTTAATGAATAATAATAAAAAAGTATGAAGAGTCTGTGTTTTCTCAAATATTTTACTTGGTCGAACGGAGATAACATTTACACAATCAAGCTGCTTTCAAAACAGGCACTGAACTCTGTGGATCCTCCATATTTTTGTGAACGCTAATGTCGGAGTAGAGGATTTGTTTGCTGTGCAGAAAACCTCCCGCTGTGTTATAAATGTGTGAAAGGAAAACTCTGGATAAAAAGATAAAGACTGTAAATGTATGCACAGAGTTTCCAGAACTTAAAAAACCTAAGAAACCTCTTCAATATCACAGATGTGAACAATAACCCTGTGCAGCCGAAACCTTAAAATATGTGAAACGACCCACGCGGCTCCTACAGATCTTTCTTTGTGCCTCAAAGTGAAGTGTTGTCGAACATGAATATCGGTAATCGGCTGATTTTTGTACTTGTATATTTAATCTATTTAAACTATTTTGAATGTGAGCCATGGACTCCCAGGCAGCCGTCACACTGTGAACATCGCCTGACTCCGGGCTGCGTCTCATTAGCATGGCAGACGTCTCGTTTCTCGGCGCAGGGAGCGAGCCGGCCTAAACCCACTTCACAGAGAGCCAATCTCTCGCTCCTGTTTCGCCACAGTGGCCCATCACCTGCTGCCAAGAACCCTTTCAGGAGGATTTTTCCTGCTCCACTGATGCACGGTAAAAAAGACCTTCCCCGTGGGTTTGCCTGCCCACTTTTCATGGTGGAGGATGTCTCCTTCACAGGAGAGCTGCAGAAAGTGTCCGTCTCATCAGGAAGACACTCGAAATAGGAGAGTTTGTTTCGAAAAATGCAGGAAAATGGGTCTTTAAAAAATCATTGTCACCGTTTGATATCACAGACCTTTGTGGGGAAGTATTTTTGGAAGAAGTATTTAAATCCTTCACTTAGAGGCGTCTATAAAATCTATTTTCTCAATCAGCTTCTTATAATGCACCATGTGCCTCTGGATGGAGGCAATTTTCCACCATTTCACTTGAAAGAAATCTCATCTCTGCTGTGTTGAGTGGGCTCTTCCCACTGGTTTATTGAATGCGATGACAATTTGTGG
The DNA here is from genome assembly GCF_022539355.2 of Hippoglossus stenolepis. NCBI lineage: Eukaryota > Metazoa > Chordata > Actinopteri > Pleuronectiformes > Pleuronectidae > Hippoglossus > Hippoglossus stenolepis. The sequence continues at coordinate 3,569,233 of NC_061492.1, forward strand.
GTTATTAGACGACAGTGTGAGACCACTGACCACTGAACATGGTCAAATTATACCCACTCAGTCCTGAGAAGTACATCAAATACAATTTACATTTACATTTTTATTTTGACCGTAGCTTATTTAGTCAGGTTTTCAAACTCCAAATCAAAAAGTCTTCGTCCCCCATCGACGTGTTGAATACAAAAACATGAAAAATCTGAAAACTAAATCCCAACACACCTTAAATATGGTCAAGTAAAAAGTACAATATTCCCCTGAGCAGTGGAATAAAAGCAGGAAGTCCACCAAAATTACAAAATGTTCGTGTAATGTCGACCTAAAATATGAGACAACCCTGTTTTGTTTAAGTTTAATGATGTGATATTAGGGCCAGTATGGTTTCCTGTAGAGGTAACTCTCTGCAAAGTTTTTCTGTTTACTCAGATTAGGCGCTGCAGAAATACTTTAGAGCATATTACTTATTTGTCAACGACTTAGGCTGAGGTGATAAATCTACGCATGACGTTTTAGGTTTGATGATTCTGGGGTTCTGGGAGCATAGAAGCATCAGTGCAAGACTCTACGCTGCATGTGTGTGTGTGTGTGTGTGTGTGTGTTTGTGTGTGTTTGCACATGAACGCATCTGCAGGATCTGTGCGGTTTGTGCGCTGGTGCACGTTCACGTCTGACTCACGCGGAGGCCGAGCGTGATCAAAGCCGGGACAGACTGGGACGGACAGACAGAGGGACGAGGACAGAATGAGCCAGAAATTGGATCCAGTCCAGTCCTCACATCAGACGTGTGAGGCAGAAACTTCATCGGGCACAGAGCTGATAACATGCAAACTGCTGCAGGACTGAAGTGCATTTAAATGAACACAAAAACACCTGCTCTGCCATATTTGAAAACAGACGGCGTGCGTTTCCCCCCCTCACAAGCCTTTGAATGCATCTGGGTCGGCATGTGTCCTCATCATGCAGGTGTGTACTGTATTGTTGTGTAATGCAGCCGGCAGGTAACCAACAGATAAGAGAGGCATGTTTATTTTATTCCCAGCAGGAGGTTTAATCTTAAAGCGACACTATGCAATGTTTTCACCGTAAAAATTACTCGTAATAGGGAAAACGGCGCCGCTGTCTTTCCCACTGCTCAACCTGAGCCTCTGTTCTGGTAACTTTGGTGAGTTGGTACGATCTCATGTGAGAAGCAAAGGAATTGAGTTGAAGAGGAAAGCCTGAAGTGTAGATCAGTTAACAAGTCGTTATTCAACTCTCCGAGCATCATCACCTGAATCTTCTGCTCCTCTCTGCTGCGCTTTAGCCTCATTCAGCTCATGGCCCCAAACTCCCCTGGTTTAACAGCTGATAAACCCAGTGCACCAACCAACAGGCAGCGTAGAGAAGATGTGCATGAGGAGGAGACAAGATTCAATCCTTTAAATGTGCTTGTGTTTCATGTGCAAATCACTTCACGCGGCGGTGGAGCAGTGAGTCGGATCGGTGACTCGTGATTTAGGTTCAAATCTCTGCAGAAACACTCCTATATATTCGTTCCAATATTTATTTGCTGTGTTTTACATAAATGTGAATAATTCATGTCGTCCCCCAATGATATTCTTTTAGTGTGAATCATGAGGAGATTGACTTGACCGTTTGACTTTGAAATGTTTCCCATTCGTTTTTGGAAGCTTATGAATAAGGAATGGTCGTGTGAGAGAAAGATGGAAAGTGAATCGTTGGCGCTCGCCGGAATAATATCATGAGTGGGTGAAAGCGAGTTATGTAAACAGAAATGTTGAACTCAGTCTAAATACGGCTGCAAAAGGCAGCAAGCAGCTGCCTCGAGTACAGAAAAGGCCCTCATGTTTCAGCGAGGATAACTTTTTACACCTCATTTGGAAATATTAATTCAATGCAGCATAATCTCCCAAAACATACTGACGCTACTGATCTGTGGAGATTTGCACGTCTGGCTGAGCAGGTGAGAGTCTGTTTCATATCTTCCACAGCAGACACACGCAGGACACGTGTCCACTCTGTATGAGACACAGAAAATCTGAGAAATTAAATTAAGCTTTAGTTTATCAATGTAATTATGATTGTCTTTCAGATCTGATAGAAAAAAATATATATTTTAGGTATAACATGAACTTCTGCACGTCTGTGGTGTCAGCATCTGTTCGTGTGTTGTTCACAAGGAAGAACAATAAAGTTGATCTCCAAGGTTTGCAGTTGTTTTTGATTAGCTCTCGTATTCACATCTGTACTGGTTAGAAAAAAACATTTCCCATGACATTTCTGTTGCATTAAAAACATTTGTTCAATGCCGACATTGAGAGCATTGATTGACTTATGGATTCCACTCAAAACCCTGCGCACACACTCGAATACAACCTGCTTGTGCTTAGATTTGCTCAAACTGTTCAAACCCTGTGCTCCAGCTCCAGCTCAGCTCCAGCTCCAGCTCACAGCTCCAGCTCAAGCTCCAGCTCACAGCCCGCTCCAGCTCCAGCTCCAGCTCAGCTCCAGCTCCAGCTCCAGCTCAGCTCCAGCTCCAGCTCCAGCTCCAGCTCCAGCTCCAGCTCCAGCTCCAGCTCACAGCTCCAGCTCCAGCTCCAGCTCCAGCTCCAGCTCACAGCTCCAGCTCACAGCTCCAGCTCCAGCTCACAGCCAGCTCCAGCTCCAGCTCCAGCTCAGCTCCAGCTCCAGCTCCAGCTCCAGCTCAGCTCCAGCTCCAGCTCCAGCTCCAGCTCCAGCTCCAGCTCACAGCTCCAGCTCCAGCTCCAGCTCCAGCTCACAGCTCCAGCTCCAGCTCCAGCTCACAGCTCCAGCTCCAGCTCCAGCTCCAGCTCCAGCTCCAGCTCAGCTCCAGCTCACAGCTCCAGCTCCAGCTCACACTGCTTCTGTGCGCTCGGGAAACTCTTGGATTTTCGTTTGTGCAACAAGTCCGTACCACCAATAGACTTCCAGGTCTAGTGTTAAAGCTGTACTTCTTCAAGAGTCCCGCATGGGAACACATGAATCTGGTTTAAATAAAGAATAAAGAAAACACAATACAGCAGCTGTAAACCCACCTTCAATTAAATTGAATGTTCAGGCAAAGCAAAGTCAAGGTATTTACAGCGAGTGTGTAAATAAATAGGATCTTTGTCGGTTTTAATTTCAGCACAAGGGAGTTTGTGGCTGTGCCCAATCAAGACCTAGACGACTCATCAATATTGTGCGTTTAAATCCTCCTTGAATGTCCTTAATGGACCAAACCAACACACTCCATCTGTAGCACTTTGCATTGTTTAATTTAAAAGTGCTCTGCATATCTTTACTCCACCGGTTATGATTATGTATGATGTTGTTTGCCTTGCCAGAAGCCCAATTACCCGTCGGCGACACTAAAGGCCCTGAACTCCAGACTCCACAGCAGAGGAAGTCTGGTAATCTGTTCGCTTATCTGCTTCCAAACACCTACTAATCTCCTCCAAGAGTCAGACTGTGCAGTGAACCTCTATATTGTGCTCTTTTGGGCCGATTTTTAGCAGAATGAAAATGCGGCCACCGCTCTCATTATCCGCGCCTCGCTCCCCGCGAAGCCCGTCGAAGAGAATGCGTGTTCGTGTTTGTGTCTCGGGCCTCATCTTCCTGTTGTTCGCCGTTGGTGAACGGTAATCTGAATGAATAATTAATTTGGCTGTGAACCAGTTATAAATGAGAGGTTTGGGGGGGGGGTTTTCATTTGCTGAACTATAAATGTGCTTTGATGTTTTTAGCAAACCAAGGCTGACTAAGAGCAAAGAGGAATAAAAAATAGAGGAGAGCTCCGTTACAGCAAACTTCACTGATCGCGCTCCCTCCAGAGGATTTTAGAGAGGGAGAGGATTTGAAGCTAATCCCACCAACGGAGTACAGTATGAATGAGGGCAGCCGAGTGATCCCCGCTGCATCTCAGAGAAGTTGCTCAATGACACCGCTGTCAAAAGCTTAACTGATCAAACTGGCAAATTGGTATTGGTATTTTAAGTCGCGCAGTATTTATAGGAGCTGTAAGCCCGGATGCAGATTGACGGAAACACGCCTGCATCACAATGGACAGTGATCTTTAGCAAATCTCCCACATTTGCAACACATCCACCTAGAAAATCACAACGGGAGACAAAGCATTTGAATACCGCTTTCGTCAGCTCAAACCCACAATCGAAGGATGTTTATCTTTGCGTCTCGGTTGTGTTGAAGACGTGCAACATTACAATCTATGTTAAAAAAGTACAATTTTAAGTGATTTTCAGCCGTTCACTTCACTTTAGAACGGTAAATGGACTGAATAGAATCGAAATGTTTCTGTTTTTAATCAATCACTTCAGTATCTTGCCCTCCTGAGACACAGCCGCCCGGTTGAGAAGGCCGCACTTATTTCCGCGGACTAACTAAAAATCTTTCAAAACTCCAACAACACAAAAGCTTTTAAACACTAGAGCTGCATTATCTTAAGGCTAATGTGGTTTTTGCACAATTTAACCAAAACCTCCTTCAGACACAAAACTGCCTCGGTACCATTTGGAATTGATAATTATTAGATCCACGGGACAAACTGAAACTCACTCTTAAAGAATAACGACTCGCGCTGTAATTGATTGTACCGACGTTTTTTTTTTTAAATGTCGTTATCTGAACATCTGTTTTTCGCAGCTTCATTAGCTCAGCTTCAATTCTGAACCGTGGGAGAAAGCGGAGACGCGTCGTCCATCTTTGTTTGCAGTCTAAGCTCTGCTCAAAGGTTTATGGACATAAAAAAAAAAAAATGCAACACATTTTGTCGTAGTTCTTGTTTTTGACCTGCTGCTTTTTTTATTTAGTCTTCCTATCTAAACTATCCCAGGTTAAGTTCAGTTTCGATTACAGCCAGTGTTTCATCCATCAGCCGCCACGTGTCAACACGTCCTTGGGCCAAGACACTAGACTCACCGTTTTCCGGTCGTCCTGGATGAAGGTATCGAACTCGTGCTTTAATCGTCGTGGACACAAAGGAGTACTAAAAATGACACTTTAACAGTCCGCAGCTAAAATATTCGGAGTGAGGCCGAGCTGAGCCAGAGGCAAACTCAGTCCTGATGAGGATACTGTTATTGCTCCGGCCTCAAATCTCCTTCCTCTCAATGCTGCTCTAGCCCTCGACACCCATCACCTTGAGTTGCTATCAAAGCCTGACACTGATGATACGCTCCCTGGACGGGGGATCCTGGGAATAGACCTTATCCATCATCCCGCTCTGCGCCAATAAAATCCTTTTTCTGCAACACAACAGCACAGGGCACTTGGAAAAAAAGGGATTCAACGCCTGAGATTCAGTTACAACTCGCTCTCAGTGACCACACGGAGCTATAGGGACCTACTGAAGTCCACTAGTGGCCTCTAAAGGTCCAAATGTACAGACGTTGATGTTTGAGATCTTCACCATGAGTCTACAGCCAACGTACGCCATCTAACACATTCATGTAAATGAATAAATTCAATCATCAACAACTTGAAGCATTTAGTAGCCTGATAGCAGAAGAAATGCAAAAGACAACTATGCTTGTATTTCCAAACCAAGTTGTGCATTATCCAATTAAAAGCTCAAAGTTCACGACGACAGAAAAACCAGATCTGATGCTGAAACTACATTTTTAAGTTTGAATATAAGACGATCACATATATCGTAAAAGAAAAAGGGGGGGACGCCTCTATAGCCGAGCTGAAGACATTGACTCGGAAAAAAGTAAAAAACGTTCCAATCAACAACCAGGATTCCTCCTCAAGTTTGTCCACGATGAATAATTTAACGTGATTTTTTTTTTACTTTCGTGGGATCAGCACCTTTCTACGTTTACTGGATCGGGGCTGAATGTGTTGATTTATCTTTCGAGGCACCTTGTCAGAGATCAAGGTGTCAATCAGACTTTTGACTGATGGCAGCTCGAGACAAGAGGTCAGGGGAAACGACTGAGCGCCCGACTGAAGGGATGATTCATCAGGATCCGGGAGCGCGCTGATCTTTATCACTCGTTGATTTCATCAGACGGAACAATTAGAAGGACACACCAGGGGCCTAATTGATCAACTGATTTTCTATCAACAGCTTTGTGTTGCGTTGCTATACAGTGTAAAGTCTGCTTTTTAAAAGTTTTTACCCCAAAACTTCCTTCGATCCACCCATCACACGGATCCACCTTCTTCTCCTTCGCTTAATAGAGCTTCTGGTGCACAAATGTACAAACTCTTAAAGTACCAATTCTCAGAACTGCCATATTGGACGAGGCCTTAGAAACGTAATGACAGTAGTATTTGTGTTCTCACATCAGGAGAAGCCTGGAGAACGAGGGGCCATCCAGGCTCGAAAGAAAATGAGACGCTTTCCTAACAGCAGAGTGAGAGGTGTGCTGCAATGCATTAGGGGTAGTTTCCTCCATTAGAGGCCACAAAAGACGTTTGACAAAAAATCTTTTAATAATGATAGCTGTGCATAATTGAGGAGGCTGGGAGCTAATGGCTCAAGTGTTAACACAACTGAGCTGAATTCAAACGACGCACATGGAATAAGTATTTGAATCCTCGGAGGCCGAAGCACGGAACATGCCGACCATTTCATGTTGTTAATTCTTTATACGCATAAACATCACAGAGCGAGAGCAGCGACATGCTTTTGTCCGACTGTCTCATCACGGAGGGATTTACTGAGTGGATCTACGAGGCACGTGCTCCGGTACCCGAGGGTCCGGGGCCCTGTTTAGAATAACTGTTTTACATTTAGTCTGGGAAAGTGACCACAGTGAGAGTGAAATACCCACAGAGATGCAAAATGAATACAAAGAGGCGCAAAGCGACCACAGGGAGATGCAAAACAAGCACAGAGGCACAAAATAACCACAGGGAAACACGCAACGACCACAAACAGACACAGAACAATCACATAGAGGCACAGAACAACAACAGGGGGATGAAGACAAACCACAAATAGACATAAAACAACCAGAGAGACACAAACAAACTACAAATAGACTTAAACAACACAAACAGACACAAAACAACCACGAGGAGACACAAAACAACCACAATGAGATGGAAAACAAGTACACAGACACAACATAACCACAGGGGGATGAAGACAAACCACAAAAAGATGCAAAACAACCACAAATAAACATCAAACAACCAGAGAGACACAAACAAACTACAAATAGACTTAAACAACACAAACAGACACAAAACAACCACGAGGAGACACAAAATAACCACAAGGAGATGAAGACAAACTACAAAGAGACGCAAAAAGACCACAAAGAGACACAGAAAGAGGCACAACGCGACTGCAAAGAGACACAAAAAACAACCACAAATAGACAAACAACAAGCACAGAGACACAAACAAACTACAACGGGACACAAAACAACCACAAAGAGGCACAGACGGACCAGACTACACACTTGATAATGCCAATCACGCACAAAACAACTGTGCAGCCACATCCTACGGAGTTGCTTTGCGTGTCCTCCCGTCTTTCTCCTGTGCAGGAGGGCCGGAGGGACGATTGTCTCATAACAAAACAGTCGGGACTGAATGTACGATGTTTTATTTTATAAAACCTCTTTAGTCTCAGTCCACCTGAGGACACAGTGACTAACGTTCTACCAACGTCTGCAGCATCATTATCGGTGTTTCAATAAAAAAGACACGTTGGTCATCTTTACATGAGATCCAGTAACATCAGGGCTGAATTCACCAAGGTCGGAGCTTCTATAACCAATAGTTCACCCAGAGCACAGTTCTTATTCGTCTCAGTTTTGATTGTCTCGGTGCAGAACAGTTAGAAAAGCCCGATTTGTTACGTCTCGTTGCCATGGGACAGTTTTAACCACAGTCAAAGTTTGGCTCGGATTCTGCTTCCAGTAGAAAAAGTGAGAGAACGTAGAGGGGGGGGCTGCAAATCCACCAGGCTTCCTGAAAATGATTAAAAATGAGCAATCACACTGTGGTTCAATTTCTATAAAACAAATACCACCTTAATTTGTTCATTAATGACTTTTAACAGCCACATTCACATCAGTTTCAAATCATTAAAAACAAAATACACATAATAAAAACCATATTAAAAAGAAGAGCTGTAAAACATACAACGATATTATCCTAAGAAAATAACAAAAACAAGTGAAAGTTAAACTCATCAGATTGAATTAAGATATATAAAACGTGTGTTGAAACCGGTGCCAGTATAAATCTAATTCCATTTGAATATTACATTTTAAAGCTCAGGATTTGATCATAAAAAAAACATTAAACTTTAAGAGTTTTTCATGTATTTAAATTACATATCTTATTTCCATGTAGCTTCATTTTAAAAGTGTCACATTAAGCGTTTTCTATGTATATGTTGAATTAGTTTAAATAAATGAAATAATTGTGTGTTCCATGTAAACATTTATATATAAGTTTAACTTTGATTAAATTAAAGTTTCAAGTTTTAACGGCATCACATGAACGTGAAACTTTAACATTAACGTGAATCCCGATCGCGGCTCATCCACTGCATGAACTGACTCTGGGTCTGTGGTTGTTCCCGCTGCCCAGTGGTTTGCTCTTTGCGGTTATTTCCTCGAACTCGTCTTCCAGCAGCGGACTGCGACACCTTGACCTCTGCCCTCTGGAGGTTGGCGGTGATGTCGCCGACGGTTATTTACGGATTTTTCTTGACAGCTCTCACAATGTCTCTGTCACCAAGCGCTGGTGTCGTCCTTGGCCGACCTGCTGCAGGTCTGATGCTCAGCGCACCTGAGTTCTCTCTCAGTTTCAGGGACATTTCAAATTGTTTTTCTTTGCCATCCCAAACGTTTCGGGCAAAGGCACAGATTAATTTTTCAGTTTCTCTCGGCTTCAAGAGGTCTTTTCTCCCATTGAAAGCTTCATTTTGGTTTTATTCTTTTGAAGGAAACTGTTTCATAAAAGGCTTCTCGGAAGAAAACCCAGGACTCAAACAAAGAGTCGGACCTATTTAATGTGAAAACTCTCTGAAAGGCAACACATGGGCAAAAAGAAACACACATCAGTCGTATTGTTTCTATAGTTTTGCTCAATTGAAAAACAGGCGGGTTCGTACTAAAGGTGCAATATCCTACTTTTATGTTTAAAACATCATTTTCAACCCAGGGTGTTTTTACCCCTATCAGTGTTTCTACAGGAGGGGAAAGCACAGATGCAGAGGATGAAGAATAACAAAATATATATGTGCAGCCTGTGAAAACAACAAGCAGGACTGATGATAATCCTGCACCGTTCCCTCAGAGAGAGATTCCTTCATCACCAGCACAGCACAGTTTGTACAAACAGATCCCAGCACACCAGAGACCTTGCTGCCTGGAAGCCACAGTAAAAGGATGGATCAGGATCAAAAGCCTTAAAATGTGCCCATGTCTCATGTTTTTCGGACGGGAGGGCATTTTTTCATTTCAGACGGATTCACTGAGGTAATGAGCTGCAGGTTCCAGGGAGAACCTGGAGTGTAATTGTGTTCCGGGCTCTGGTACAGTTTAGTCACGATGGATCCTGGTGCAGTTCTGCAAATACCTGTCGATTAGCAACAGTATCAGCGCACATCTCGAGAACCGTTGTTAAGGGCCCCAGGAGCCGCAGTGAGGAGTGTGGTGCAATTTGTATTAAACAGGCGACCAGCACTCTGTCGCAGCATCGATGTAAATGGTGTGGTCAATCACCAAATTTGTGTTTTCATGACAACGGGTTCTCCAGTTCAGGTTCTGCGTACTGAGTGGAGCCTCTCTGAATAAACAGGTGAATGGCTCTTAGTGCAGCAGCAGAAGCTTCAGGCCTCCAGCAGCAGGTCTTTATTTGCTGCAGCAGTTTAGACATGATGATGTTTCAGATCCTTTTCTTGAGGGAACTTTTCTGGACCTGTCAGATTTTTTAAGAGAGACATGCATTGCCCAATTCTCTGGGGATCTTCCGCAGGAGTAAAAACGTTATTACACCAAACTGGAAAACTCCAAAAACAATAAAACCCCCGAACATGACTTTGACAGAAGTCGTTTCAAAACATCCGCTGTGAACTCAGTGACGTATATGTGACGGCCACATGCAACGAATACTTCTCTGAACTTTAATTGGAGACCCATCCCCCTAATAAGGCTTTTCATTCTCCGCCTATACTGACATTGATGCGACTGGGAGCAGTGAATTATGATCCCATACTCCAAATGGCACTTCTATCCACTGCTGTGTGAGTAGAGAGGAAGACTACATGTGGTGCTGTGTGACATGCAACGTCATCTTCCCCTGTGTTGTCTTCCAGCTGGATTCAAACTGGAAATGTGGTGATGCATGTCAGACGTGCAGGTGTGCGAGCGGGTTTTTAAAAAGCTTCCTCCGTGGGTTTGAACACATCAAATCGAAAACTTGTGAGGGAAAAATAAAAAGCCTTGCGGTGCAAAGACAACACGCGTACAATCATCCGGCACCTTCTCCCGACTGTCGCACAGCCGACACATTTCTGCAAACTGTCACTTCACAGCCGGCCATTTTCACGGCACCCGCCGGGCGTCACCTTGCGCCCGAAATTAAAAGGGCAACAACAGGCGAGTCGGAGCGAGCGCTGCGAGGCCCTCTCCTGTGACGACGAGCTGTCTGAGACGAGGAGCAGGCATCTCCACAGACGCCTCGTCTTCCACCCTCGCTGCCGCCTGTTTGACCGAGGGTTTGGATCTCGGCGGGTGAGCTCCGTTCTGAATCGCTCGCTGCTGCACCGCCGGATTTTTTCCACGTTCCGGGTTTCTCTCTCTCTTCTGGGATTTAAACCCACATCTGCCGGCACGTTAACAGACAGTGGACGAGCTTGCACGGACAAAGAGAACATCTGTTTGCTCCACAAAATTGTTCCGCACACACTTCAGGTGCAGCGCGTGTTCATTTCTGACTGGTGTGAGGGATCACCAACATGCCAGTCAAGTTGGCTGTAGGCTTCTACGAGGAGGCTCATCCCTCATTCTAAAGATGAGTAATTCGAGCTGCTGTCAGCGCCGATATCACCAGAAGGTGGTCAGGCGATTGGCCTATTTTGAAGTCGTCATGGTAACGCTGATTACTCCAATTTGAGTGTTCATACAAAAGTTCAGTGAAGCTTCTGTTGTGTCCAGTTTAGCAAACATCCATTAGGAGTCCTGGGCTATTTGGGGTTTTACCTCGCTAAAATTTGGTATCTTTTTCCAGCACAACATTCCCGATATGGCCAAACCATTACATTTTCACACAATCAGACACATCACATCATTTGCTCGTATCGTGGTTGCAGTCTCCAAAGGCCTAAAATCTGAGATAGAGCTCAACATGTGGGAAAATAGGGTTATTTATTATCTTTAATACTGTCAAAGTAAGATTGATAATGTTTATTGAGTGTTAACTTAGCATAAAGACTGGAGGGCAGAGGTAAACAGCCTGGCTCTGTCCAAAGAAAACCATCTGCCTACAAACAACTGTGAAGCTGATTCACCACAGTGAGTATCTGGTGTTTTTCAATTTTGTTTCACATTTCTATTTGACTTGATGCGTTACTGTTTCATGAGTTGGTTATTTTTGTTTCGCTCTAACCAATCGGTAACAAATACCGAGCGGCCGAGCTTCGATCGAAGCAGTATCTGCAGTTGCAGTTTGGAGGAACAGACAACCTGATGATTGGACACTGGTGAAACACACGAGGAACTGGTGCGGACAATCACAGGGGCAGGAAACAGGACAAAGACAGGAAGTGAAGTGGGGAGACACAAAAGGAGCGAAACTTCCAATTAAAACAGGAAACTGAAAACTCAGGGAGCAAACAAATCCAAACACAAGGAAAACAATGGAATAGGTACAGCAAACAAGGAGTCCATCATCAAAACGAACACAGTCAAAGTCCAGGTAATGAGTCCAGAATCATGGTAGAAACACCTGGACAGATGTTCAATGATGCTGAAAACAACAATTAGTCGTGGCCCTAATCAAGAGATGTTGCACCGGGTTAAAGATCATTTCAGCTAATTGTGAATTTAGTTTTGTTTTCATAAGTTTGACAATCTTTTCTAGTGACACAGAATTTTAACGATCTGTAGGAAAATGGTGACATCGATCAAATTAAGTGCCAAAAATGGGCTCCAGGGAATTTCTTGCTGTTGTGAAAGTGTCTGAGCAGAGAACCTCCCGCTGCGTTGTCCACGTGTCTGCACCCAGTTCTCAGGGGATCCTCCGCAGGACGAGTCTGAAAACGTCTTGATTCAGTCAAACGCTATTACACCGAATGGGAAAACTACAAAAACAAGACCGAACATGACTGAAGTCGTTTCAAAGCAGCAGCTGTGAACTCGGTGACCTTCTTTCTCAGAGTGAAGTACATGTAACTGCCACATGCAACGAAGACTTGAGTTGAGCTGGAGTCGCCCTTCCCGTGGGTGCGTGTTGAAGCGACACATAAACACTTGTTTTTACCGGACTGTTGAATTTCCACTTCTATCGATTTGCTGGTTTGAAACAAACACAAACACAAACGACCACGCAGCGAAGACGCCACTGCACAGCATCACAGGAATATTTTCCAGCAGCTGCACAGTTACAGTAAATCAGCTCGTACTGTCTAGAATCTTCCATCCTCCTAACACACTCCTCAGCGGTGATGAATCCTGGCACTCGGCTGCATTAGAATACATTAGAGGTAATGAATTCCCCTCTCCCGTGTTTTCCTCGTCGCGCAGGGCTGGGCTGACGTCTGAGGTGGCGGAGTGACAAGACTCCCACTTCCCTGCATTCATATTTTTCCTCTTCATGTGGAGAGATGCTGTCACGCTTGTACCTCGCTGACAAATGAAAAATATAAGGTTGGTGACTACTTTCTCGTTTGTTTCCCCCGCACTTCCTCCCGTGATTTAGAGATGTCTATCTGCGGCGGCCTGTTTGGTACCTGCTCGTTATGGCTGCTTGCCACATTTCTGGGAGATTACAGGTTTCTCATGCTAACGGGACGTCGACACAGCACAGAGGACGGACACGCTGTGAGGAGGCTTGCAGGTAATGGGTCGTGGGATGATGGAAAGAAAACCTACAGTGCTCAGCCGCACGCTGTCAAGAGCCCGAGTTCACCGTCTAATTTGTTCCTTCTCTCGCCCTCACACACTGTGACAGTCAATAAGAGCATGTGAGCCACACGGGGACGTTCCCAGCTTCAGCCTCAGCTTCACCCGGGAAAATACTGAATCAAATTTTGCACCATCTCCTCCTCAGGGTCCTTAAAATATAAAAACAACGGCCAAGTGATTTTCCGCCGAGCATCTCTATGCACGAGTATTTGTTTTGCCTCTTCATGCTTTCCCTTTGTGTGTTAGTGTGTGTGTGTGTGTGTGTGTGTGTATCTGAGACAAGGCCATCCATCTCAGACAGTCCCATCTGCGGGCAACAGCCTTGTTTACTTATCCCTTAACTAAAGAGAACAGCAGCAGCCTGTCCGCAGGTAAAACAGCAGCCGGCCGGACGAGCTGGGAGGAGCAGGAGGAGGAGAGGGGAGCCGGCTTCTGTCTCCATCCGGAGATAAATCATTCTTTACACCGACGCCAAACATCCACACCTTCCTCTCCGCTCACGCCGTCGACTCATCGCTCCAAAGTCGTCCTCACTCCTCTCCATTTTCCTGCATCCTTCACCGCTTCTTCACTCCGGTTTAATTTACTCATCTTTCCAAAGCAATCGCTCTCACCTCCGTCTTCCTCTCCGGGCCCCCACCGTTTGCCATGTTTCCCTCTCAAACCCTCCTACACCTCCATACTTTGCTCTGTCGCTGTCTAGTCATCTTTCCAAAGCAATCCTTCTCCCCCAGCCTCAGTGTCTCTCCTCCGCTCTCCCCTTTCCGACCGTCCCCCCTCCCAAAGTTGTCCTTCTCATCCAGTCAAAGAGTCTTTTCAAAGCCAGGCCCTCTCCTTCCCTCAGTCGGCTTCACGTCCCTCACTCTCGTCACCGCTTTGTCAGCCATGTTCTCCCCGTCTGTCTCTTTTCGGAGGAACGGGGAACAGCCGGCACGAAGCTGATGGGGTGGAATAGTGTCCCTGTGATAAATATTCATTGCCTCTCACCAGCCGCTGTCCCCAGTCACCGTGCCGCAGAGGCCTCCAGCCCGGAGATGCCACCGTCTATTTGTCACAGGCGAGACGGGGCCCACAGCGGAGCTACTTGTGCAAACTGAGCCCCACCCACTGAGACTCCCTCCACCCGAATAAGATGCACATCTACATCAATCAATGATGATCTGCTGTTCCTGTAATAAAAAGAAAAACACATGAAAGACCCGGGTACAAATGCATTTCCAACCGTCCTCGCTGTTTACATTTGGTTCTTCGACAGGTCCTTGATCCTGTAGCTTCAAGTCTGCATGAAATCCCTTTTAAGACTAAATATATGAGCAACAGCTAAAGACAAACTGACAAATGATCTTATGAGACTGGATAGAAATTCCACTTTTTGCAAGAGTGTCCTGTTACAGTTTGTTTAAAACATTTAGTGTTCTGGTGAGCAAACAAAAAAGTACCTACTTTGTGAGAAAATGAAATTTCCCTTCAACATTGGTTTTTGCTAAGAGATTCAACTTTAACCGTGAAGATAATTTCCCTCTGCAAGCGCTCTGGAAGGTGTGGAATAAAAATACTGCTAATGGATAAAAGGAGAGCAGGGTCAGGTGTGTGTGTGTGGGGGGGCGGACATGATTGAGGTTCCGGCCCAATTAACTGGAGATCGCTTAAATGGTTGGCGAGCTGAAGAGGTCGTTATCCTGAAGAGTTCTGAAGAAAGCCATTAGGGTTTTCCAAAGCTGGAGCCACGACTCTGCACTTTTTTTGTTTTTTAACTCCTCCAATAAAACACACACACACACACACAAGGCTGATTGTGGTCCACAGAGGACGTCTGACGTGTTTGTGAAACCTTCACTGAAGCTGGAGAACGTGTGCAGCAGCTACGGTGGCCCTGAGGTGCAAATCACCAACAGCCAATCACAAAAATCAACCAGCACAACACAACAACAAATAGACAACAGCCAATCAAAGAACAACAAATAAAAAAAACACAACAACAGTAAATCGCAAGACACACGACAACAGATCACAACACACAATGACAAAAACACAACTACAAAAAAGAAAACAACAGCAAATTAATAAAACAACGAATAACAAAACACGACAACAAACAAACGGCTGTTGTGCCTTTTCACTTGTGTTTTCTGATTTGTTGTAATGTCATTCATTGTGATACATTATTGTGATTTCTTGTGTTTTCCTCACATGTCATTGAGATTTCTACTTCAGGGTCCTGATGAGCATCACTCTACCACACACACACACACACACACACACACACACACACACACCATCACACATTCACTAAGCCTCTAAATCACAACACATGGTGGAAGCTGCAGAGGAACTTCCTCCTTTACTAGTGAACTGAGCCCAAAACAGAACAAATCAATGTTTGCCACAAACTGAGCAGTGAACACAAAACACACAGAAGAAGCATCGACTTTCATGTTGGCCCTGTAAAAAAAGAAACTGTGAGATAAACGTTGAACAATTGCAATAAATAACACTGCCTATAACGCTCAGCAGCACACAACTTTAAATACATAACTACATTTGGTTTCAAAAGTAGGATTTGGGTTCGGACAGAAGATTTGTGCGCTCACGTGATCGCAGCCCACGGACGAGCAGAGCAACGTCAAAAAATTCGTTCACGTTTAGGTGCAATAGTAAAGATTTAATGGGAGTTAAATGACGATATACTAATTAAAAAATGGCCGAGAGCTTCACGTCTGTTTATCCGTGGTTTTGTTTACGGGGCCCCCCGGGGGGGCTTTGGGCCCCACAGACCTGTTGAATCCACTCCTGCCTCACGCCTCAGGAGCGTGGCCCTGGGGCGGTGCTCACTCTGCTGCTAATGAAAAGAAGAAGGCAACTTGTTACTCCTAATGAACTGTTCACTTGTAATGTTAGTTCATAATGGTGATGAGCAACAGGAGTTCGTAGTTTGCCCACCTTTTTATTCCACATCTCTGGCAGCGGAGCCCCGGTAGAGACGTTGCCATACGACCTAATTATCTCTCATTAGTGGCCTCAGTAATTACAGAATGCTTCTACAGCTCGAACTCCTCTGTCTCACATCGGAGGGGATTTCAATTATGGCCGCCGTGCAGCTCTGCCTGGCTCGTTTCTGCAGCTAAGCCACACTGTCACCTGTTTAGCCGAGCGTGGCCGCCGGGCACACGGGGGTGGGGGGGGGACTCCCAGAAAAAGGATGTTTCTGCAGCTGGGATTCATTCATTCCATATCATGCACCCATCAACGAGACAGGACAACGAGACGGCTTGAAGAGGCATCGTCTTCCAGCGAGGAGGGGAAATGAGCTTTTAGGCCGTCTTCTGCTAACCCACATCATGAAAAATACATAAGACACAAACTATATATTGCAGCTCTTCCTCCCGTCACGGGTAAATAGCGTGCGATATGCAAAAGTCTCAGGGTCCTGAGTGACAGATGCCTCCATCAGGTCTGATTCGTCAAACACAACTCGGAGGGGGAGAGAGAAGATTGAATCAGCTGCTTTTACATTATTCAGCTGGAAGCACAGTCGCATTGATGAGTGGGAAGAAGCCGAGGAGGAGGAGGACGAACGGGGAGACGACATTTGATATTGTTGAGGAGCGGCGAGGAATTATTCCACCCGTCATCACTTATCTCCCGCTCCGAACCCAGATCAGTCACCCTAATTAACAGGCCAGAGAGAAACACCAATCAATACAGCAGAGGGATAATTAACCCCTCGTGTTCTCGATCCTCGCTACAAAGGTGAAATTGAAATTGATCGAGATTACCTTTTGTTGACTAATTGCGGCCCTCGGTCGGGTGACGGGGGTGGTGGGGGGGGGGTCTATACAACTATCTTCTCTCAGCTTTAATGCCTTTGGCCTCAGTTAACGCTGCCATTGGTGCTCAGTCTGTTTCTGTCCTGTTTTCTGTCCCCACTGACACATGCAAACTGTCCTCGGGTCTCTTGAAAAGGCGCTCGACAAGTTATTATCATTATTATTGCAAGACTGCTGTGTATCTAACCCACACTGATACAGGGGCTAGTTGAGGAATATATTTGACTGAAAGTGACAGAAGGAGAACGCCTCTGAAACCTGAGGAAACGGATTCGAGGCAAAAGTCAAAGGACTGGGATGAAACGGGGGAAAACACACAGTGACAAGCTGACAATATCTTTGACTTGAGTTAACATGTAACAGAGTAATATTTAGAAATGGCACTTTATTTATTTGTATCTGTATGATGTGTTTTATGCACTTTACCTTTAGCTCTGAAGGGTTTTATGTGTGAGCACTGAGATTAGGCTATTTTGTGCCTGATAGTATAAGAGAAATATCTCAGGTAATACTTGAATACTGCTTTAGTGTAAATACGGTGTGCACTCACTGCTCTCCTGTGGATCTCGTCCTGTGTAATTGTTGTGTTGTTGCACTCTCGTGATTCTTTATTCCCATTTTCAGGGTTGTAACAACTGGACGGGAAGAACTTCTTACTTTTGTTTCCCCCTCGACTGCCCACAGACCCAAACTGACTGCGGGGGGGGGACGCCTCCAGGAGCAAGAGTGGGAGTAAAAGTGATGGATCAGGACATCATTAAACCAGGAATGGATGGGTGGGGAGTTAATTTGGAAGGAGGTGGAAATCTGTGTGTGTGTCCCCCTCTGTTCCACACAGACCCAAACTGAGAGGAGGAGGAGGGCCGCTGTAAAAAACGTGAAACAAGATCAGGATTTACAGGCAGAGGGAGGACTCTGTAAACAACCGAACCAGGATCAGGAGTACAAGTGATGGACTGGAATGAGGCAGGGATAAATAAACTGGGACTGGAGCGGAGGAGAAGAACTTGTTCCCCGTCTGTCCGAAACCGATTCGAGGAACGACCCCTTAGTGAAATCTGAAACAGTATCGAGAGTGAGTCTGGATCAATCTGGACAAGGTGTCACAGAGCTGAGCTGAGCTGAATCAAACTGAACAGTAAGAGACAAATGTTTTATTTTTCTGTCAGAAATCATTATTCAAGTTTATTAATACTCCAGTGGAGACTAAAACTGAAACAAGTCAAATCTGATGATGTGTTGGAAAAACTCTGACGTCTGACGTGGTTATAATGTGAGGATTAATAATAATACGATCAAAGTGTTCCAATTTCCATGATGTGATCAATAATAATATGGAGAATTGCAGCAGGACACACACACACACACACACACACACACACACACACACACACACACACACACACACAAACACACCAAACCTTTCTCCGGCATAGACGGTTGATTTATTTATTCGAAGGCCATCTTCCCTGCAGTGAATTATTCCTTGAAGTTGCCATCACAGATGAGCTGGGAGTCTACTGTGTATTCTCATGCACCACTTCCATGACGTGTCTGGGATTAAAAGCAGCCTTAATAAACTCCTCTACCTCTCAACCTCTGCACGCGCACCGTGTTTCCAAATGTTCTCTGATGAGGATTCCTATCATATGCAAAGCCGGGGGCCGAGCTCTAATCTCCTTGAATGGAGGCAGTCATTGGGCGGCAGCGTACACGACAGCTGTCATCGAACACATCGGAGGCTCTCGCTGTGAAAGGTAATGGCCGGTAAGGGGGGGGGAAATTGGACAGGCGTGCTTTTGGAGTGGGATTCAACCTGCTCAAACCGAGGCGAGTGACACCGGGGGGGGGGCCGCTCCTGAGTGACTGCAGCTTAGCGAGAGATGACACGACAAGCTGCACGTTCCCTGGTGTCGTGAGCGACCCACTTTCCCCTCTCTAATTGCAAGTCCCTCTTGAAAACTGTATTGCTATTCACAAACCAAGATTCAATGTGCAACTGCACTCGGCAGTGGATTACACACAATGCGAGGGGAATTAGTCGTTATTATCAAAGCCGCGGAGTGGGTTACTACGCCAAACACTAAATCTGACATATTTACAATCCCTGTGCTCACTGATTTACATGGAGTGATACTGTAGCTGTGTGTATATGTGGCCTGATCCTCTGAATAAATCAGACAAAGGTGACCAGCCATCCAGGGAAGGGAGCGGATGCTGCGTTCAGCTGCCGCTTGTCGTCAAAATCTCCACATTATCATCAAGAAGTGTCGAAACCAGAGACAAGTTCCCATAATACTCATGTTTATTGCATGAGCTGTGGATGTGATGGCAACTATTTACACGCGTGTTCCATTTTACAGTGTTACTGTGTGAATAACATCCTGTCCATGTGGCTAACAAGAGCCAAGAGCGGCTTTCCTGCCTGGATTTCCATTATTTACACCCTGCAGCGACGCTTTCAACGGTCTAGTTCTGGTGATATACCATTTACTGGGAGAAGATTACGATCTCATCAAAACTCCTTGGTACACACGTCGTGGTCTTGTGATAATTATAGATTTTTCGAGTCGATTCGGCTCTGCTGCCCCGTTAAACAATTTATGGGACTATAAGAAAACTGGGCATGACGTGTGAATTCACGCAAAAAGACGGCTTCGGAATCGAACATCGACGCAGTTATGACCCGGTGGCATCCAGACCCTGGATCATTACATCTCTGGAACTGAGCAGAATGAAACAAAAGAGCGTGGACACGGTAAAGATGTTGTTATCAGGTACGAAGTGAATGCATCTCATTTTGAAAAGGCCTCCTGGACATCCTGTAAATCCTGAGCGTGGATGCCGCTGCTCCACCTTCTCCTGGGTCCCGGCTGCAGAACCGGCTGTTATCAACCAATTGCTAAGTGCGAGGCAAGAGAGAGAGACACACACACTTCCTGTTTTCCTGCTGGGCCTCACTCACAGGGGGATTCTCCAACAAATGAATAATACATCTTCGCCATTTAATTTGGAAAGCAGCGGTAATGAAGCCCTTTTCCCCACTGTGGGCTCTCGCGTGCCACGAGCACCGAGTGGCTGAATCTGAAGCCGCTAATTAACTGTGGTAAACTGGTGCACGGGGCGAAAAGCAAGGGACACAAACTAGTCCTGTTTTTAACAGGGTGCTAATTGACTGATTTATTTCTCCAAGAATTGGCACGGAAATGTTTTTGGGGGGGAGACTTTGCCCAAATCAGTACTTACAAACTTTAGATCCGCAGTGCTGCAGGGACGAGTCCGTTAGCACTCAGAGACGTCCACGCAAGACGTCTGTCTTATTATGTTTCTTTATTAGAGGCATTTGAACATTTTTCTTTTATTATAACCAATCAAATTAGTATGTGGAATATGAAAAGTGTTGCTCAAGGTGACGGACTCAAGGAGATTCATCCCTGTGGAGATTTGAGCTCAGTGCACTGGCTCAATAGCACATTTGGCCTTTTCACCTGCTTTGGACTAACTATCAGAGACAGAGCTGGAGATGAAGCTGAAACATCCTGAGCTGGTTCTCAACCCTTTGAATCACAGTCCACACTTTTCCAACTTGTTCAGAGATGCAGAGATCGATCTGTGGAAAAAGCTGTTTCTATCTACCGGAGCAATCAGAGCTTCACAAACAACAATTCACACTGGGAACAGATGAAAGGCCACAAACTGGGAACACACATGAACACAATAAACAGAACTTCAGAAAATCAGTTTAAGTTGATTTGAAATCAAAAATAAAAAGCTTTTCAATCGAACAATGTTTCCATGATTTATGAAACTCCCCAAAGGGTAAAATAGGGCCAATTCATCCATTTATTTTTGTACTAATTATTTAATATTTTACTGCGCAAATAAATCAACTAAACCAGACGACTGTACCTTAATGAAAGAATAATATTAATCATCACAAACTGGGAACAAACGTGGACACGTGAAAACCTTTTAATAATCTATTCAACATAACATGAACATGCAAACATCAACATAAAGTCAAAGTGTTTCTATGGTAACTGACACAGAAAAAAATCCCTAACCTCTTTTTTTTCGTACAGAATAAGCAAAAAAATTACTTATTCATTTAGTTATGTACTAATTACCTTAATGAGAAAATAGCAACTTGTAGAAATCATAATCTATCAAATCACCGTAAGGCTTCGAGGCTTATTACGGTTTCCATATTCAATGAAATGCCCCCCCCCAAAAAAAGCATCACTAAAAAACACACGTAAAATTATTCCAATCTTATTTTAATTTAGATATATTGTGAATGTTGTGTATTTATTTCTAAACTAATAACACAAATGTTTTATAGGTGAATAAATTAACTCAACCGGACAACGTATATTAGCAAAACAACCATGTTAAACTTTGGGGTCTTTCTATTACGAGTGTGTGTGTGTGTGTGTGTGTGTGTGTGTGTGTGTGTGTGTGTGTGTGTGTGTGTGTGTGTGTGTGTGTGTGTGTGTGTGTGTGTGTGTGTGTGTGAGTGAGTGAGATAAAGGAGTGGGAGCCATTAAACCCTCCAGGCCTCTGAGTAAAACACAGTGACACGCAGTCTCACTGTAATTTCACCATAAAAGACTCACAGCCACACTCGGATGTAAATTTATCGAGGAGGTCGTAACATTTTACAGCCGCCGCGTCGTAAACGATATGATCACATTTGCTCAGAGCCGTTGAGATTATGATCCTGGATGATGTCGCACCGCCGACGACTCTCAACCTCTCCACCGTTGTTTTAATTACTGTTAAAAACTGCAATTAATGACAAAGTGCGGGAGATAAAAGAAGCATCAGGTTTTTGTGTCTGATGATGATATGAGGATGTTTTACCAGTGAGCTTAAAACAGATCTGAGTGTGTTGCAAGAGGAAGAAGTGAAAGTATCTTAAATAAAAGGTGAAAAATAATGTCGGCGTCCTGTTTGCCATATAATCCCCTCGGAGTCGCTGTCAGAGCATCAGGACTATGTGGACTTTCTCGGTCTAGACTTTCTTCATCGCTGAGCTTATTTACAGATCAACCAATCAATTTGTGGGGGAAAAACAAAAAGAGCTAAGGAGAAAACAAGAAATCGAAGATATGACAATCCTTGTTTCCATTTTTCTTTCCTGTGAAGTTGTTCGTCCGTCGAGCGTTTCCCCCGTAGACGTCACTCCGCTGGTGACGAGCAGCAGCAGCTACAACCTGCAGAGGGAGCACACAGCGGACGGAGCTTCATTAAGCAGTAATTGACTTATATTTTCAATTAATTGAGTTGTTTGAAGTGGTGTGATCGTCTCACGCCGACAAGCTATACCTTCGGACAGCAGGCGCCTTGTTTTGATTGGTCGACTTGTGAAAAAAGGCATTTTTCAGGAGCTGTGGGGGGGGGAAAAACATGAAATAAATGGCTTGAAATTGGAAATCTAAAGCGATTTGAGATGCTACGAGAGAACATCTCTCTTCTGACGCTTGATAGACTGGATGAGCCCCACAGGCAACGTGCATTTCTGTGTGTGTGTGTGTGTGTGTGTGTGTGTGTGTGTAATTGTACAGATATCTTTGTGAGGACCATTTTTAGCCTGCAACCTACAGAGTGAGGACATTTTGGCCGGTCCTCCCTTTCTCACCCACTTTTAATGGGCTGTTTTAGGATTAAGACTTGATTTTAGGATTAGAATTAGGTTTAGGTTAGGGTTAGGGTATAGGGGTTAGGGTAGGGGGGTTAGGGTTAAGGTAGGGGGGTTAGGGTTAAGGTAGGGTTAGGGTTAGGGTAGGGGTTAGGGTTAAGGTAGGGGGTTAAGGATTAGGTTAGGGTTAAGGTTTAGGTTAGGGTTAGGGTAGGGGGGTTAGGGTTAAGGTAGGGGGTTAGGGTTAAGGTAGGGGGAGTTAGGGTTAGGGTAGGGGGTTAGGGTTAAGGTAGGGGGGTTAAGGATTAGGTTAGGGTTAAGGTTTAGGTTAGGGTTAGGGTAGGGGGGTTAGGGTTAAGGTAGGGGGGTTAAGGTTTAGGTTAGGGTTAAGGTTTAGTGTGAGCGCAAACCAAAAGGTTCAGTTCAATCGTTGTGTCGTGTTAACTCGTGTGTGTTTTATATCCGAGTATTGGTTTGCGCTAGGATTGTTGATGAATGGTAACTTGTGAGTTTTGATTAGTGGGCTATAGCTTAGTTTGTTATTTTCCTTATTTCGTTGTACACTTCACACAGACTCCTCTTTGTTAGTTCACTAGCTCTAATGGGTGGCGGCCTGAATGTTCTTTTGTTATTTGTATGAAGGATAGTTTAATTAGCAGACAATCTTTCTTTTGTGTGAAACCGTCACTTTAGGAAGAGAGCTTGTCTTTTGTTTATTTTTCGATTTGCCTTCACCCTTTGTGTCTGAATTTTTGTTCACTGTTTATTGTTGTTTATGTAAATTATTTAGCACCAATAAAAGGCTGCGTTGCCAGACACCGTCGGCGCTGTGTTGCTTCTCTTCCTCCCAATCAAAACCTGGGTTGTACCATAGGGTTAGAATCAGGGTTAGTTTGGGGTTTGGGTAATGTAGGTTTGATGGTGAAGGGTAAGAGGCTACGGAATACATAATGCCAATAAGTGTCCTCACTGAGAACGATGTACAAACATGTGTGTGTGTGTGTAGCTGTTGTGGGGACCTGTTCACACAGTCCCATGAAGGGATTTGTCTTCCTAATGGGGACACAAAGCAAGTCCCCATAACGTCCATCGTTCAATATCAGGGTGAAGACATGTTTAAGGTTAAAGTTCAGGTTCATGTTTAGGTTTAGGTGAAGCTGAGGCAAGTATGGTTAAGGTTAGAGTTAGCCCCAAGGAAATGAATGTAAGTCAATTCAGTGTCCCCTGAAGTCCTGGAGACACAACTCTCTGTGTGCGTGTGCGTGTGTGTGTGTGTGTGTGTGTGTGTTCCAGGTATTACTCCTGTTGTGGGGACCAATGGCTACGGTATAAGTCTCCAGATAATCAATGTAAAGTCAATATAATGTCCTCTGAAGTCATGGAGACTATGTGTGTGTCTGTATGTCTGTGAGGACATACAGGGTGCTCCTTACTTTTTAAAGAGCTGCTAAAGGCTGATGACTCTTTTACTTTGAGGGTTCGAGTTAAGAGTTTAGTTTAGAGATAGAGTAAGAATAAGGTATTCCTCTTGTTTCTAAACACTGGAACAAATCCCTGCACGTGCCTTAAAGGTTCAGTGTGTAGAGTTTAGTGACATCTAGTGGTGAAGTGTCCTGTTGCAGCTGAACACTGAAGCTTTGTGTCTGCAATAACGTTTGTATTGAATTGAATTGAATTGAATAGGGTTAAGTATTTAGTCGTAATGGTTAAGGAGCCAGGGAATGCATAACGCTAATGAGTGTCCTCACATCTGTAGAAGTACAAGATAAATGTGTTTGTGTTTGTTTGTGCAAGAAAGGGGTGAAAAAGGCGAAGTCCAGGTATAATTTGCAGAATTATTGCAAAGAAGCAAGATGAAGAAATGATGATTATTACGTCCCGGCCGTTAGCATGTCGACTCCTACATTCTGTGCTTCAAACATATAATCTTCCTCCTACACAGGCAGAGGAAAACGCAGAGATGTACAGATCAAGCAGATCTGTTGTGACACCTAATATGAGTGGCGTTTAGCTGTTACCACTGAGCATTCCTCAAGCGCCACTTTAATAGAGGCTGCGCTTAGCTCTCGCCTGTGAGAGGAATATTTGAAATGCGAGGGATGTGTGCATGAAAGGGAATGGAAGCAATGGCTAATGTATATGAATGGGAGCCGTGGCGTTCGGGTATTTCACGCCGCATGCCCTGACGGCGGTTAAAGTGAATAAGTTGTCAACTCATATTGAAATTCATATTGTATCCCTGGCTGAAGCTGAGCCCATTTTCTCCACCGTGCTCTCGCCATGAGCCGTACAATAGTCAGGGAGACATCTAATGAGGCAGGAGGAAAAATATGGAGAGGGGGGGGGGGAACCCCTCTCACTCAAGAGTCGGCATATTCAACAGCCAGTATCTGAATTCAAAGAGAGAATGTGCTGTCGGAGCTTCAGGCCGGAGGGGGGGAGAGAACAAAACGCAGGAGGAAGAAGAGATTGTGTGAGTGAGTGAGATGGGCTGTGACAGCGTCGGCCTCGGTCTGGTCAGCCCGCTCAGACGATGAGTGAATATGAGGGCAGCTCGGAGGACAGAGGCGGGGGAGCCTGAGGAAGAAGATGGTCGCTGGCGGTCCTGAGGGTTTCTCCATCACGTCTTGATCTGGAAAAATCTGTGCACCTCAAAAAAATCCAGGGGCTGCGTCCTTCAGAGCTCGTGGTCGGTACCTGGCCTACGAAGACCAGCGAAGCCATCACCTCTTCGACGGACGCGTTAGTCGGCTGCATTCGAAGGAGCCCTCCAAACGGAACAGCGTAGTCGAGCCCCTGAATCGAGACGTAGTCAGAAGTTCAGTCGTGTACGAAGCAGCTATCCAGATTTTTGCTTTTGATCCACTGGCACTGCAGCCCCGTGCAGTTTGACCTTTGCCCCCCCCCCTCCCGAGAAACTCACCCCCCTCTCTCTCTCTCCATCTGCTCCGTTTGTTTCTTCTTTACCTCCTCTGCTAAAATCCAATTTGCAAACTTGGTGAATGGCACACGATTGTTTTTTTTGCTATGAGAATTTTATGTTCTCCAGTTAATGGCCCCTCAATTTATTCCCTCTGTAAGTGCTATTGAAGCCCGAGAGTGTTCAGGTTTTTCATTTTAGCTGCGCATTTAAGAAGCTGATTTCACTGACGAGCTTGTGCCTCATGCTAATCAGGGAGTAATCATCTGCAGGCTGGAATAAGAACTTGCACGTTCTGTGGTTTGCAGCAGCACTTAGTCGAGAACCTCGTCGTCACCATGATCCATTTAATCTTTTACCTTTAACCCCGCATGTGGCCTCTGTTCGAAGGGAAGACGGTTAAATATGCTCATTTTGTAGCATCGCTGTGTCTTTCCAGACGTGTGATTTCATAACACCTGATTTCCCCCTTTTGCTGATCCGCTCATATGCATGTGAACAACGCGACGTTACTGATAATACAAAGCGAACTGTGCTGTGGAATCGACCAGAGCCCATCACAGGAGATAGAGGAGCAAACGTACGGGAAACTCTGCAGCAGACTCTGTAACTTTAATCTCCACTTGACACCAACTCATGCATTTTATCAAACAGCTGTTTGCAGGCAAGGATCAACTTCCTGTGCCTGCACATCACTAATTAGATGTAATTACAATCTATTTTCACACACACACACACATGGAAACAGTGTCAGCGCTGTGTGTTTGATGTCTACCAGCTCAGTGTAAATTGTCTCAGAGCAGCAGCATTGGAGATTTTGTAACTGGGGTGGATTTCTGCTCTGGTGTCACTATTTGTCTCTTATCAGCAGCAGCAGCAGCCGACACTGCAGCTCCCCCCCCCGCCTGACTGCATACTGTCCCCTAGTGGGGAAAACACAGGCCTGTCGGTCCTGATGCTGCAGTTTGTTGAGGTTTACGAACGTTTAAGATTATGAATACACCTGTCGAACAGTCGCCTTAAACTCTACAAAGAACCGGCCCCGTTTGACATAGTTCTTAATCTTTTTATAAACACATATAATCTGTTAATTTCTGATTGAATCCACATGATCTCAGCTACAAACTGGGGTAGTTGCACGTTCGTAGCCCTATTCGCCAAAAAAGCCTAGACCACTTGTGAAACCACTTTTTAAATCCACTAGATCCAGATTCACACCCAGTCAATAGATTTCAGTCCCCGAAATATACCTGATTTTTTTCCATCAAGATCCATTAATTACTCCCTGAGATACCAGGGAAAATTTAAAAACCGGCCCTATCTCACGATGTTAATATCTTTCTTGGCCCAATGTCGCATCTCATCGTGGAGTTTTGTGGTAATTTGTTAGCTAATGACACAAATACAAATCAAACAATTACTGGGGAGACGTTGTTTGTTCGAGGCTCATAGATTTAAATATATGGAGATTAGTTTAAAGGCTCAGTGTGTAAGATTTAGGTGAAAGGGGATCTATCAGCAGAGATTGAGAGCAAAACAATCCTTGTGATGTTTTCACTAAATTGTACGAATTGTTTTCTTTTCTCTATTGGGCCGTTTATGATTTACATACTTTATATTGACATCAGGAGCGGCCATGTTTTTTTACCGTAGCCCCTACTGGACAAACTAAACCTTTTGAGTTTCTATGACGACGGAATGTTTCCACAAGTTCTCTGTCATGTTTGGAGGGGGAGGGTGAGGTGAGGGGTGTTCAGCTGCAATATGACACTTCACCACTAGATGTCACTAAATCCTACACACTGAACCTTGAATGCAGACGTTTGTTTTGAGGGGTGCATGTGCATGGAGAGGTCAGGAGGCTGTGGGGGGGGATATAACAATATAAAATAGAAGAAAATCTAATTGCATATCTGTTTGTCCGCTTTTCAATGTTTAGACACAAGAAATGATCTGTGAATATAAATCACGTCATTAGGATTCTTACAGGTATGTGGGTCGACACCAGACTGCTGCCACACAGCTGCAGGAACATGACATCACTGTATCCTGCAACTTTATTATTTCCCTTCATTAAAAAAAAAAAATCATCATCTTTACATTCTGGGCTTTCTTAAGATTAATTAACTATCAAAATTAAATTATTTCTGGAGAAGGATTCATTGCGCTTTTCTTGTACTCTTGCCTAAACCTTTAAAATGTTATTTCTGCAGCCAGGTTACTTCTGAAGGCCACTGCAACAAAGGTAATTATACCTACCACTGTGCAATAAATCAAGAATTATATTTTATTTGTTATACAAGTTTAAAAAAATAAAAATAAAAAAAAAAAAATCACACACACACTTTATAATAGGATCAGTGTCGCCCTCTGCTGGTCTTACAGTAGAACCTGTTCACCTGATTCACTTGTTTTTCAGTTTGCAGATGTTTTTATCCGGCTGATGTTGTGTTGTTTTGTTGTTTTACCCCATGGGAGCAACACAACCTCTAAATCCTTTTTGTGTGATTCATCACTTTAATCTTCAATCCCCCTGAGCCTTGTTTTTGGAAAACACGTCCTGTGTGCTCGAGTTTCACAGAGTACGCCCTGGGTAATACTAGAAATGAGTTCAATTCTTTAATACAGAAAAAAAAGGAAACAATCAAAGCAACTGATCCTGGCATCTAGACAGATTTCCTCTCCTTGAATACCAAACGTTTAGTTTTGGATTTGGTTGCCAACACAGAAACTGAGGGTTTAAGAGAATTTAATGGGAGCAGGAGGGAGGGGGGGAGAGACGCTGTCAGAGGTACAACAGATGTTCAGATATGGGAATAGATTTGTTATTTGTTGTCTGAATGTTTCCATGTTTGTTCTTCGTGCCAACATGTCCTCATTCATCCATTGTGTTTTTTTTTTAATATTTCATGTCATCTCCCGTCTTTTTTCCTTTGTCCTCGGTGTCTCAGGAATTCTGACATATTTGGTTCAAAAATGACGTTAAACTGGTTTGGCTTTGATTTGTTTCTTTGCTCCGTTTCGGCGGTTTGGCTCCGGTTTCCTCCCACTCTCCTGGAACAGCTCTGCTCGGCTGGAAGTCACGACTCGCCGATAGAGCACTCTCAGATGCTTTTATACTCGGAGAACTGTCGAAAAGAACAGGTGAAGTCTTGGTTATCCAAGGTCACGCGTTGACATTTGAAGTGCGGGGAATTAGATAAATGGCAGTCTTTGATGCGGGCGAGTAGGTCTTAACTGGCCTCTTCAGCCGCACTCTTTAATCTGCCACATTCTCCTTTCCACTCCTCAATTTGACAAACAGGATTTGAACTGAAGCCTCCCACACAGTAAACAGTCAGGAGTGAGCTGCGAGTGGCTGAGGGGGAAATATTTACCACTCTGTGTGTTTACCACCTCGTGTAATCTGAAACAGCAGCTGCCAGTCGTCCGTGCTTCTTCCACCGCCGCAGAAATGTCACCGGAGGTAAACAAGAGTCGACTTGTTTGTTTGAGAGCTGGCAGACGCAGCTCGCGGTAACGGCGCTCACACTGGAAGTCAGGTGGACGGTGCCTCGATGGGTCCCGGGTTCACTTGGCCATGTAGGCTGCGACGTCCTTCTCCAGACTCTGGGCGAAGCGGTGGTTGAGGAAGAGGAGCTGGCCGTGGGGAAGGAGGCGGCTGAGCAGGGCGTCGATGCGGTTGCTCCTCAGCAGGACCTGGAGGGAGAGTTGCCGTTAGTGACGACCCCATGCGGACTCAGTAATCATCGCTGTTAGTTACCGATGGTAATGAAAATCTGTTCGGCTGCGATCTTGTGTCATTACGGTTGCCTTGTGCTTTTTACTGCGGATTCCATAACATGTAATGAGTTGCTACAGTTGGGAATGAGGCCGGCAGAGCTCCGCAGCCATGTTTCTGCGGAGGTGAAGTGTTTAAGTGAACTGATCTCAGCCCAATGAGGCCTGTGAAGAGGCCGTGCTGCAAATACTGTGGGGTCATTGAAGAAAACATTATCTGGACTTTCTCATGTACAGAAGAGGCACAAACATGGTAGAAATTTTGCTTATTTTTTCAGACTATCTTTCTTTGTACAGACAGAATCAGGAGCTTTCAAACAAAGTATGATTTGTCAAGGTTGTGTGAGGACTGAGTCTGGTACAGACAAAAAACACGACTGAAGCAGCACGACCAAGTTCCAAAGCACAACCACAGGTGGGACAGTGTATTTTAAAAAGGTTAAATGTTATTTAAAGGTTTGAAAAACCTCCTTTAACCCTTTGGTGCCACCTCTAACAACATGAAAAGTGTTCGACAGTGTCCTCACCTCGCTCCCCGGCCCCAGCATGTGCAGGTGCTCCAGGCAGTGTCGGGTCAGGTTGCGCAGGGTTCCCTCGGCCAGCAGCAGGTTCTCGTGGGGCTCGCAAACCAGCGTGAAGCCCAGACTCTGGACACCCAGCCACAGAGCGCTCATATCCTCAGAGAAAGGGTCCCCAGCTCTCAGACGCACCACACCGCTGCTGGCGTCCTGCAGGGCCAGGGCCTCCTCACCGGGCAACGCCTCCACCGGCGGCCGCCCCGAGGCCTCCCGGGACAGAGACACAGCGCTCCTCACCTGCCTGAGTCACAGAGGAGGGCGACACATCGGCTGATGCCCTCAGGCTGCTTTTGTCATAATAACCATTATTTCCTTCACAAATCACCATAACAGCATTTTCATTCAAATTAGGGAACCAACATACAACTCAAAAGGAAAGACAGAGGAGCCATCAAAATATTACAAAGACTGAAATAAAACAAACTGTAACTACTGACTTTACTTGATCACCTAAACAATTAATATGACGAGACAGTTTTCTGTTAACTATCTAATCAACGAAGCTTATTGTAAGTCTCTTTGGATAAAAGCGTCAGCTAAATAAAATGTAATGAAGCGGTTCAGGCCTTATTAGACCAGCTGAAATGAGAACAACTGTAAAATCATTTGTTTCCCTCATGTATTAATAGTTTGTTCATACATGAAGTAGAATGTCACTTAGTAGAGCGCATCCGTTAATTATTTCCTGGGAAAAGCTTGAAAATGTCCCATAAAAGCAAAAAATATCAGTTATAAAAAGTGCTAAAAGAATTCCTGGATCCCCGTCTCAAGCTTTGTGGAAATCTGTTCTGTAGTTTTTGCATGATCCCAAACAAACGAATGGAAAACAACACCTCCTTTGTGAAGGTAAATATACGCAAATCAAATTGTCGTCGTCACTCGACATGAAGCAGCACGACAGGTGTCGTCATTCTCTTCCGCCGCTCGGAGACCGAGCATTGTCTTTTCACCGCGATAACGAGCAGTTACCGTTTGTCATGTGGGAGGAAAGAGAGCCGCACAAAACGCCGAAGGCCCCCTCCGTCCCTGAACACAGAGAAGATTGACAAGCTCCGCCGGTCCATCTGATGCACTTCACATTGTGCAGCCTCAGAAGATCAGTAGGAAGCAGACAGACGAGTGGCGGTATTGCATCATGACCGTGCTGCTGTTGTTCTTTCACAATCAAGAGCTGAGGTTTTCAGAGCTTCTTCGAAATTGCAACACGTTTGGGATTTTCTGAAAAGGCGGAAATGTCTGAAACACACGACATGCAGAGGAAAGATGTTGATCTGCAACGCCTCATTTATCTGTGACGTCACTTCTTCAAACTCCTTTTGGGAAATGGTTTATTTATTTTGAACATTTACTGTTAGTTCACTTGTTCACCTTTTTCTTACTTGTAAATATTGATATTTTCATTTTTATCTTAAACATGTTTGAAATAAGAACCTAACCTTCTTATTAGATTATGTATTATTAAAAAATAATAAACATTTAACATAATTGTTTTTAGGTCAAATATAAATATAAATGCACTTGTTTCTGTTCCAGAACCTAATGACCTCAGCACAAACTCAGTGACGTCTGGTCATTGTCCGTCAGATTTGATGGATTGAAAACAGCGTGTGGAGGAGACTCGTGCTGATCCACTGTCAGTGAAACAACACCGAGGATCTCAGGTTTAAAAACCTCAGTTGTGAGGCAACACATATAAAACATAGGCTGCATGAGAATGAGATACAGGCTTAAACCATTACTGTATTCACAACTAAAAAAGGCACAAATAAATAGGTTTTAACCAGGTTTGAACCAAGTCCCCCTGATTATCTATCAATCCATATCTTATCTCTTTAAAATCCAGTGTAAACACTCAGCTGACCGGCGTGAAAGATGAAATGTGCAAAGTATCTATAAACTTTGTCTATTGAAACTATAAGTTCAGCATCAATAGAACATGTGAACGTGTCTTCAGCTGTTTTTTCCCATTGGTCAGGTCGACGTGTTTACACCTAATTCCTCTGACACAGATTTCTTTATGCTGAGGTGCTGTAGAAGGCAGGATGAAATATTAAACAGGCATAAATGTGAGAAATGTGAATGTTCGACCTCACGTGTTTGACCTGCCTGTGAAATGTGTGACTCAAGGCTTCTTCTCATACTTTTAATATTGTCTGTGATGTGTTTTCTCCCGAAGCCATGTGGCTGAAGCAAAGTAAGAGGTTTGTCTGATTCATTAGTGGCAAAATCTTGAAGGATATCCCATAATTCCTAACCTGTAGGTATCCTGGTTAACAGATCAGAGTTCTGTTGAGACGAGGTAAAGGTCCCTCAAGATAAACGTCACTAAATGTCTTCAACACCACTAGAGAAATGCAGAGTCTGCGTTTCAGGGATTAAAGGACGGTTTTAAATTGTACATTCATATATTATCATGTTTAGTTTGTGTTCACACTGTTGATTCAGCTTCAGCCACGTCTGTAGAGCTGCAGGCCGACACACCGGATTCAGACAGTTCCATGGTTTCTGTTTCTTTGAGCTTCAACACTTTGTGAAATAAATCAATTTAACTTAAGTCTCAGTTTTAATTGGAGCAGATTTACATGAGTATGGAAACAATCATGTAGAAGATAATCCTGCTGATGTCAACCTGTTGGCAGTGTCATATATACTAACTAACTGACCAACTAATTATATAATCAACTAAATAACTAACTCACTAACAGACTAACTAACTATATAACCAACAAACTCACTAATTAATTTACCCACCCCCAGCTAACAGACTAACTCATTAACTCACTAACAGACTAACTAAATCACCCACTGGCTAACAGACTAACTAAATCACTCACTGACAGACTAACTATATAACAAACTAACTCACTAATTAACTTACCCACCCCCAGCTAACATACTAACTAACTCACTCACTAACAGACTAACTAACTAAATCGCCCACTCACTAACCAACTAACTAACATACGAACGAATTAACCAACTAATTAGCATACTAACTAGCCAATTAACCAACTAACTCGTTAACTAACTCACTCACTGACTAACTACCTGACTACCTAACCAACTAACTCACTCACTGACTAACTACCTGACTAACTAGCTCATGCAGCGGCTCACCTCGCCACCACCGCGGCCTTCTCCCCCCGCAGGAGGCGCCTCTCCTCCGGGCTGAGCTCCCGGAGCTGCTCGGTGAGGAGTCCGTCCTCCGGAGCGAAGAGGCGGCAGTAGAGCAGCCTGCTGTCCCCGGCAGAGAGCGCGGGGAGCGGACACACGGTGTGGATCAGGAAGCACCGGACCATGGTGACGAAGAAGTGAAAAGATCGAATACACGGTTCTCTGTTTATTTCTACTGAGTTCACTTCCGCGTTGGTCAGCTGATCACCGTGGGCTGCCGTTGTTTTGCCTTTTATACACCAGCAGATGGCGCTGGCTCATTATATTATATTATATTATATTATATTATATTATATCATAAGTTGTTGTAGATACGTTATTTATTTGGAATAAAAACAACTATTGCCTTCTATAGATCTAAATATCAAAAGTGACATTTAAATACTAATAGAGATTTCTTTTAAATTATTGATAAATCTGCAGATTATTTTCTTGCTGAGCTGAATGATCATTTAATCTTTGAAATGTCAAAACACTTATGAAAAACAGACATTATAGCCCACGTTTTGATGTTGTTGGAATAACAATCAACAAACATAAATGAATTCAATGAATCATAGGAACAGGAACATGCAGCAGAAACTTCCCCTTAAGTTTCTACTACACACACTTTATCGACTTGTTGGTATTAACTGACTAAACTGATTAAATCAAGAGGAACTACCCTTCAGGTCTTATACATCATGTCACCAAAATTCAGCCTGATATCTTTGTTATTTCAAAATAAATGTGAGGGATTGAACAAAATCCCATTTACTCTTACCTCAAAGCTGTGGCATTATTGTTTTGGGGTTGAGGTTTATTATATTTTATGTTTAATTTGATTAATTCTTTAGTTTGGTTCAGTTAAGTTGATAGTTTACTCTTTTTTTTTTTATCTAAGTCACATCAACCTCAAGTGAAGGAGTCAAAGAACAGAGAGGATTAAAAACAGGGTAAGTGTGGATGAAGTGGACCGAGCGACAGGAGGCAGCTGCAGAGTTTCTGACTCTCAGCAGACAAACAGAGGCAGCTGCTAATCCAACAGCTGCTGCTGCCGCTGGTCACACTTCTGTTCCCCCGAGAGGACCTGCTCTCTGTGCTGTGTGTGTGTGTGTGTGTGTGTGTGTGTGTGTGTGTGTGTGTGTGTGTGTGTGTGTGTGTGTGTGTGTGTCTGCAGTGATGGAGGGAAACTCTGACTGTGCTCTGTCAACATTTGCTCCCCCATCGTGTTGACCTCCTCGCCCTCCGTCCCTCACAGACTTGCTGACACAGGGACAGGATCTGAGGAGCTGATGGAGCCATTAACTCTGTGAGATTTCAAAGTAAAATACTTCATCTGTTTGGTTTATTGGTGGGTGGCAAACAACGTCGAGGTGCATCACCGACAAAAGAAATAACTTTCTTATTTCACTGATTGCATCCAACATTAAAGGAACATTAAAGGTATGCTATAAATGCTTTATTGTCGTGATGCATTTTATATGTTGTGTTTCATACACAACATAATATGCCATGTTGAAATGTTGAAATGTGCCACACACAAAAAACTAGAAAAGCAAAAAAATAAACACATATCTTGGGAAATGTTTAAAGGGCACAAAGTCATAAGCTGTCCTTTGGATCAAAGCATCCAAAGGACAGTCACAGCAACTTTTAGATTCTTCAAGCCTTCACAAAGCAGCGGATGGCTGTAGTGCACCTTGACACCCGCCCGCCATTAAACTGAACAGAAGAAGAAAGCAGCAAGTCGTATTCCCAAGCATCAGGTTTGAGAGAGAGCAAGAGTTCTCTATACGCAAAACTGATGCGAAACTCAATGACTAGCGACACGTCCCAGACCGATGACACCAGAACAACCCAGGACCTTGTTGCCATCCTGACACAGAAGGTCCTGACCGAGTGTGGAGTGGTGATCAAAACAGACGACTCCCAGCAATGGGACCAGTACATCATACGAGTAACGAACAAGACAATGGAGGGGCTCAACATTACTCCGGGAGCCTACATCATGGAAAAAGTGCCCGATGCTGTGGTGACGGACCTCAAGAAGGGACAGTGTGGGACAGACGTGATGGCGGCTGCCTGGCCACTGCAGGATGCAGGTCTGGAGGAGGTCCTAGTGCAGTCTTTGAAGAAGCACCTCAAGAAGCACCGCCGTCAGCAGCGATGTCGTTACATTTATAAGAAATTACAAAGTTATGCGGGTAAAGATGATTTATTTGCTGCTTTTTTGAAGTTCAGTTTGTTCTCAGTTACTCTAGTTATGATATTTTTAATCTGAACTCTTCGCCTTTATATGGGGAGAGAGAATGGGGTAATAACTGCATATCAGTGGGAACACTGGCCTCCGCAATGAGGTCGGTGTGACCACCAGCTTTTATGTGGAGTTTTGTCCTCTCAAAATCCAAATCTGGACGATAATATTTTCAATGAATGTCCAAAAAAAGAGATTGTTCCTTCTTGAGAAGTACTAGTGCGGTGCCTGTTGTAAACCTGCCTGATTGCTATTCCAGAATAAACAGCTCTACAATGTTCTGTGACTTTTTGATTGTTTTTGTGCTGGATGTTGTGTGCCGAGGTTTTTTTAAACAGTCTCTGGTGCAGAATAAATGTTCAACCCCGTCCTCCTCTGACTGCTACAAAGCGCTGACTGCCATCTTCATTTCATTAATATTAACATATCGCATGTCCAAATTGCACCAAATTCTAAAACACTTCTCTGGGCCATTAACTACACACAAGCCAAGTGTGAAGCCGATAAGATGAACAGTTTGCGAGACGTGCGTTCCACAGACATACAGACAGAGATCTTGCTGGTCTGGAACAAGGAAACTCAAATCCTGAAGTACAAGTACCTCAGATTTGTACATGTACATGTACTGTACTTGAGTAGAAGTAGCTTTCCACTAATCCTGTGTCTGTAAAGGATTGTAGGGTCAAGACAAAGTTAAACTAGATTGAATGCATGTTTTTTTTAAAAGCCAGATTGTTGTACAGCGTTTCCAGGATTGGGGGAAACCTCCCCCAGTGTTCAGCCTTGAGTCATTTCCTCAGAATACATGTTGAGCATTGTTTCTGCAACACCCGCCCTGTGTGTAATGATTACCCAGACTGTATGGTTTACAGCCATCACTCTTCACTTCTAAAGGACCGAATGAGGCCGGGTCGCTGCAGGTAATAATTAGCCACAAAGCTGTGCAACAATTCATTGTGAAAGTGAAGCCTGATTTCCCTGAGTTTCCAGTGGAGGTTCAGCGCAGCAGTCTCAGGGATTTTGAAATATGAGTCATGAGTTCTTTCTGCAGATGTAGCTGAACAAGAACAACAACAGGATTTGAGTGAAGAGCGATCAGCCAATAGCGTGGGCCGATGACGGCGAGGCACGCCAGTTTGAAATAAAGGAAACTAACGACAACACGCGGCAGGCCGCCGAACTATGTTTTTGTTTGTTGGGGGAAATGAAAACATCCTCTGTCT
This sequence comes from Hippoglossus stenolepis, assembly GCF_022539355.2. Taxonomy (NCBI): domain Eukaryota; kingdom Metazoa; phylum Chordata; class Actinopteri; order Pleuronectiformes; family Pleuronectidae; genus Hippoglossus; species Hippoglossus stenolepis. Next base: position 3,605,728 of record NC_061492.1, read on the forward strand.
GCAGGGAGGACGTGCAGAGAGCAAAAACACAAGCTGAGAAGAAGAAACAATCTAGATCACAAGTTTCTGATCCTCAAAAGCACAAAAACAGGAAGTTAAATGCACCACGTCCCACACCCATCCCCTGAAACCGCAGTGTTGTGCACCAGCCCCGCCTGCTTGTTAGAACCTTGTTTTACAGGCTGACTTCTCAGTTTGTCGTCAGTGTCAACAGGTCACAGCAAACAGCGGGTTTACAGGTGACACCCAGGCTGGAGCTTTTTCTCTGCTCAGAGCCGCCTGCAGGACCCCGGGGAGGGGGGGTGTCAATCAGGACAGGCTGGGACGAGGAGGTGGATGCACAAAGGAGAGATGGTGACACATGAAGGGCGTGGTGGTCGGAGGTTTGAGAGCAGCTCTGCCAGGTTTTCTTGGCTGTGATCACGTAAAGAGATGGAGGTTTTCCCATCATGTTGCATCAGGGTGAATTCTCTGGTTTTAGAAAGTAACACAATGGACAAAGTTGCAAACCGTCACAGGACTTCAATGTAATTTAATTCAGTAGATCAGCAATACGATCCCATATACATATCTTATCTTTACTTTTTTATTTCTTTATTTCATATGTATCAGTATACAAACATGTTGATATGATTTATAGCAGCCTACAAGGTAGATGTCATGAAATATTTAGTGTTTATCAATGTGAATTGTCCAAAATTCTAATTTCTCCTATGAAGATATATTCTATACGCCTAAAAACTGTTTATTATAAAATACCTAATTATTTTGTGCATACGGCTGCTCACAGTAGTTGTAATTGCTAACAATTATATCAATATACGCAAATATCTGCTAATGATAGTGTTATAAAGTGTTTATATACTGATCACAAATGCTACTTCAGGGGAATTAATTAAAGTAAACCATGACCCTGTTACCTGCTATGTGTCCATATCAAAGACTGTATATCAAGATGGGTGAAATGTGTCCACTTCATCACTATCCAGAACTGAAGCCAAAAATATCCGAGATGTGCATGTCGCCATCTTGTGCTGATGATGTCAAAACGTTTTCACATGATTTCATATCGAAGGGGGTTGGGCTTAACTTTGAGCACAAGCATCTCGCTGAACTCAAAATTAATTGTCTAGTCGCTCTAGCATCTTTTCTGGTGTTTCCTTTATATTGGCTTGAATACTTGAATCTCCGGCTCCTAATTGAATGAGTTTGAGTGTGTGTTTTCTTTTCTTTGGGGGGGGGGATCTGCAGAAGACTCATCTACATTTGAAATCCGACTGTTGAAATGGAAAAAGGAAGCTTGTATTGAAAGGCTGCTACATTGTGTTGGCCTCATTTAAAAGTGTGAGGCTCCTCGAAACCCAGCAGCTGCTCGGTTCTCCGTCCTGTTCAGACGAAAGCCGGCAGCTTGACAACGAGAAGGGCAGAAGTTCACGTAAAGATCGCTGAGACAAAAATGTCCCGGCTGTGTTCGATTCTTAGGATATAATCTTTCAGTTAATTGTGTTCACAAGACGACCAACAGACTCTCGGCTGGAAACTGTTGGCAGGAACTTAGTCTTCAGACAAAGACTCGTCCTCTCTTTCCCAGAGCCACATGGCCGCTGGGAAACTGCCGGATTTTAAACTTTGGTCAAATGCCAGGAGGGAACAGGGGGCGGGAGCTGTGCTTTTTTAAACCTCTATCAGCTCAGTCACGTGTTTACAGCACACGGATTGTTTTTCCTCCTGCAACAGAACTGTTACCCTCCTGTCAGGACTTGCCAGGCGCTGCCTCCCCAGAGCCACTCCCTCAGCACACAGGAATGTGTGTGTGTGTGGTCACGTGCTGCTGCAGCAGATGAGAAACTCCCATCATCGGCTGCAGCGGGAGAATTTGAAATCACAGGAAGTGCTCTGTGTGTGTGCAGGAAAAAATCCTGTGTCCCCACTGCACAGAGCCAGAGACCAAACAAAACGGCACGTGTTCTATTCTTAGATTTCAAATGTGGAAAATTACGTTTGCTTTGTCTGAGTCCAACATCAGAGGCCTGTTATAAGTTTCACACTCAACTGTCATAAAACAGAAAGGTTTGGTTTAATTGTGGACTAAATACTATGATTATCTTCATTAGGATCTCATCTTCCAGTTAGTTTCTAATGATTATTCATTTATAAAGTGTCAGGAAAGACACGCCTTCAGATCCCAAAGTGACAAAAATCACACGTTTGAATGTTTAAATTGCTCAAATTTGTTGAACCAACAGAGAAAAGTGACAAATCCTCACATTTGAGAACCAAGATCAAGAGAATGTTCACAAGTTTTAGTTATATCTATATAGTTCACTAAATAAACTGACAGCCTCTGGCATAAAGCTGAATCAAGGAATAGGGCTAGGTATGAAAACAGAATAATTAGTGTCATTTAAAATGCATTTGTGTCCCCTAGTACCAAACTTTTGAGTCCTAAAAGTTTACTGGAAGATTTAATTTACTTTGATCAGATAGCATCATATATCGCCAGTATAAGATTTTCATATTTAGGTTTAGCTTTTTTCTCAAAATACACATTTTTACACCATCGGCTGTAAAATGGACAACATTCAAAATGTCTGGTGGCTATAGTGTTACACCATACAATCATCCTTCAAGTATCTGTACCCAGTCCTACCTAAGAAAACCTCCACAGCACAAAACCCCTTGATGGTTACAAACACAACATACAGGACATCCTCTTTGAACGCACATTGGGTCTTTATTTCAGCGACTCCCCCACGAGCCTGAACCAAAACAGTCCAACCACCCGGTTCATATCAAACTGACATCATTCGCTCTGCAGAGGGGAAGACATCTCTTTACATTAAAGGGATTCAAAGCTAAACAAAATGGTGTTTTCAAGATTAAAAATCCTCACACTTGCTGACCTGCAGCATTGGGAAAAAAAAAAAAAAAATCTCACTGCAAAGTTAACAGGAAGCTGGTTTGCTTTGGTTTCTTCTGACTGAGAAAATAAAAAAAAAAATATTGCAAACAATCAGGAAGAAAACCGCTCTGCATGAATCTTACTTTTACAAATTGTCGTGAAAGTTGAAATACACATTATGTGATGTCTGGCGAGAGAGTCGTGCTTTCAACCAATGTCTAAATGGGGGGTGGGGGGCAAAGAAAATTCATTAAAAAATTATATTTAAAAAAGCAGTGTCAAAAAAGCACCTCACCATTTTAGGTTTTTGATTCAAGTGCTAAAATAAGGTGGAAAATGAAGAAGGCAGTAAAAGTAAAACATAAAACCCAGTGAGGAGACTGAAAGACACACGTGAGATTTGGCAGAATGGTTTGGTCGTTGTTCAGCACGCTGGCAGTGATCATGCAAAAGGTAAAACTGGCAGTAGGTCCAAGTGTTTTGTTTTTAAAAGATCACAGTGCTTCAGATCATCTTAATCAAATCTGCACTGCACCTCGACACCTTGCGGCACAAGGTTCATCATTTCACGTCTTTACCTCTTAAAATTTGCATAAATAACAATTTGTGATAGTTAAATGACATTATTGAGACTTAAAATCCCAGTTTTGTTGGTGCAATTCCAGAAACATTATGTCCGTGTGGGTGGGGCGAGACCTCAGGCTCTGAGAGAAATTTGCATTTTGCAGTCCATTCAGGTGGGGGGGGGGGGTGGCCGAGTGTTTGAGGCAGTTCGGGAGGCGCTCACAGCTTCTTCAGTCGGCTGTACATGTCTCTCTTGCTGCGCTCCCCGGCCCAGGTGCGACTCTTCAGGCGAAACTTCCTCAGGTCTTCCTTGAAGTCCTCGTGGTGCATGGGCCGGTATGACTGAGGTTCACATTGCAACTGCAGAGGAAGATAATGAGACGGGTTCAGAGAGCAGAACAGCCACGAGGACTTCGTCCATCAACGTGTAAAAGGGATGTTCAGCCAACGAGAAAAATCCTGTCTACTTACTAGCCTCTTTGTTAACGTACATTGAGACATTCGAAAAGATCTAGGAAGGCTTTTAATCAGACGAGGGGCTGAAAATATTCTGTCCTACATAATGATTCCAGGATCTAGAACAAGCTTTAAAGTTACACCTCTTGTGGCTGGTTGTTCTACGTTTTAAAGAAATACTGAAAATTGTATTTTGGATATGGACAATGCCAAAGTAACTTTTCACTTCCCTTCAGTCTGTGTCACTCAGAATCTAAGAGGGACCTTTGTGCATGTGCACCTCTGTTATCACCTTAGATTGAATTCATTCTGTGGGAAATGCAGAAATAACAGCTGAATCACAACATCAGCAGTAGTTCAGCTGTGCTTAGGGAGATAATGAACTATGGTTAATGAACACCAGGTATTCCAGTCGTGTGACAACGCTGCAGTCTCATGTTTCCAGATTGTCAGATATAAACAGGATGTGTGCATGTTATATCACAGTAGCCAAACGCCCAAGTGGAATCTCAAAAGATAAGCTCACCTGAAAATGAGGGAAGAACTCCTTGTATCCGCCTTTGAGGATGTAGAGCTCGGGGTAGTGGAGATTGGGGTATTCGTTCATGGCGCGGTCTCGCTCCCTCACGAAGCGGCACATTCGAGGGCCACGCTCCGACGAGAACTCGCAGTGGAAGACGATGACGACTCGTTTCTCCGGGGAGGACGGGATGATTGGGGCCTTGAGGAGGAAATCCTCCACATGCTCCTCCTGGTGCAGGTTCAGCGCTCCCTGACACAACAGACGAAAACCAACACTCAATTTATTGCAGTCGATGTGGAGTCCTTTCTCAACTTTTATACCCGGTCAAATGAAGTTCCTACAAATGAGACATTCAATAGCAGGGAAGAATTAGTTCATTACTTGACCACCAGGTCTTAACGGCAATCATTTTTTATACGCGCTCGATCATTTATTTATTTTTAATGGGAACATTTTGTTGTAGCTCTATTTGACTCTTTTATAGACAGTAAATGGGATGTGCAAGCATATGTAGACTCACCTGGATGTGTCCTCCCTCAAACTCGTAGGGGTAGCGGCAGTCGATGACAATCACTCGCTCAACTAGATGGTTAAACTGGCCAGTCAGAGCGGCCACCATCTGAAGACCAGAGGAAACATTAATTTGTTTATATGTGAAATCACATGCAGTAAAACACTGAGAATTTGTTATCAGGGCAAAGAGAAAAGCAGCCAAGATCATCTACTCACCATCTCTGGGGTAATGTACTTGAGGTCTTGATGTTTGCCTTCCACTGTGGGTAATACAAAAGGCTAAAGAAGGAAATAGGATGAGACAGGCTCATTTCACATAATTAAAGTCAGTGTTAAGAAAACAGTTGGAGATTCTTCAGTCTTCCTCACCTTGGTGAAATCTCCTATCAGCTCATTAGAGCTGTCCTCACTGTCCAGCAGCTTCTCGATGTCGGTCTGACAGAAGGATTTGGATCTCTGGAACAACGAGCAGCCCTGGAAGGAGACGAGGGAGAGACTTAGGAAGACAGTTGACGAGAAATTTGGTCATTTGAAACCTCCTTTAAAAAAGCCAGGGACAATAGTCTCAGAAGAAATAATTTTTCCACTGCCACAGAGAAGGCAAGAGACGGCCAACGGTTTTTAAGATGCAAATTGTGCTTTTGTTATAAATCTACGAAGACGGTATTCTATCATTTCTACTCGTTGATTAGTAGAATTAGTGTCCTGCTGCCTTCATGCGAGTGTAAAAGGGCAGTGATGACTCACCATTCGTGGGGATTCTGGGTTTTGCTCCAGGGTGGTGACTTGTGTTCCTGCCACGCTGCGTCGGCGTTTCACCCTGACCGGCGTGATATCGTCTCCGGGACAGTCGGGGCGCTTGGCACAGGGCCGGGAAAGCGGACTGGGCATGGAGGGCGAGCGAAACAAGCTCCGCGGCCGGCAGCGAATCACAGGCTAAAAGGAGACAAATGACATTTTCAGCTTTTAGATTGATGCGATATGAAAGTGGGCACAACACATAAAGACAATCCTGCCATAACTGTTGCTTCTATTTTAGAAATAAATGGCATGTTTGATGCTGCTGAAGTGACACTGCTTTGCTCCTGGAATTCTCCTCAGATAAATATACAGAGAACTTGTGTCAGTGCGTCGACTTACAGAGTCTTCTCCTGTACTGTCAGAAACCAGTGGGGCAGTGAGCAAGCTGGCCATTCCCATCGGCATCCCAGAGTCGTTCTGTAGGCGAAAGAGATGTCAGAAAAATATTGCAAAGACAAGATTATACGAATTTTATACAGGTTATAAATGAGAAATCATGTGGTTCTTAAAGTAAAACTGTAAGAATGAATTCAGTTATTTTCAATTTATTTTTTAAATGGCAAACAATCTGTAAAGTTACAGGGTCTCACCTCCATGTTGTCCTCCAGAATGCCAAAAAATCCATCATCATCATCTTCGTTTAAAGAGCTGGCAGAGGAGCCTCTCTGGAACACAGGGCTGGAGTCAAAGAAGTCCAGCTGCTGGACTGGAGGAGGTGAGGAAAACTGGACAAAGTAGGGGGGGAAAAAAAGTTTTAGTATTTCTAGAAGCAGGTTTTAAACCCGGTGGCCAAAGATGGATAACAACCTTTCAGGTGTTGGCATACCATGAGCGCTGGTGCAGAGCTGGGGCGGCGAGAAAATGCGTCCTTAGACTGTCCCCCGTTAAAGGAGCGCATTCGACACCGCGACACTGGTTTGGTTGGTTTCTTGAATTCAAAGCCCTCCTGGAAACCCATTATCAAAAAGCTTAATGCTCAACACTTTCCAGGAAGCTCTGCCAACAACTACTCTATAATTAAACACTTCCATAGGTCAATATATATTTGCTACACACCATGTTTCTGCAGGTCCTGTAGTGGAGTGAACGCTCGTTTCAACTAAACTAAAACCAAACATCAACCAAAAGCCAAATGAAGCAATTTGTTCACCATGGCAACAGATCAGCTTCCTGAGCATTGAGTTATATATTAAACTTCTGTGTCTAACCAGGATATTGTGAGTTTAACAGTAAGTTAATACATTTTTTAAAACACCTTCTCGTTAATGTGTACCATCAAAAGCAAACACCACCACTGACCTCCGGCATGTTTTCTTTGTTGTCGTGTTGACAGGACGAGGTGGCGGCATTTATTTGCGAGGGTTGTTGTCCGAATATTCCATAGCGGTGAGAATCTGTGTCCTGTCCCTTTAGAGATGGACTGAAACCCAGGAGCTGGAGCTGAGAGGGAAGGAGAAGAGAGACATGGTAAAAAAAAGCTGCTCTGCTGAGGTTGGACACTGGAGGACGATTAGCACTAATAGAGTTGAAAACTAAATCTTGTTCCCAGACCCAGCTGCAAGTTTGATATGTTTTAACTTTCACTTATGCATGGTCCTCCATTCTCTTTACTCTTGTGTACTGAATCATCAATCTGTAACACTTCTGAAGGTAAATTTGGAGATTCAATTTAAGGTGATCTGGATGCTTGATATCCGAACAGGCAACAATCTGACAGAATCATACAACCCGGAACATCAGTGAGAAATTGAAATCCAAAGGGAAATATCACAAGTCTGCTTACTGGCAATGAGTTGATTCTTCGAATTGGTATCCTCCTGTAATTGATAGGAGAAGAAGCATTCAGTACAAATAAAAAAATAAATCAATAAACATTTTAGGTTTGTGTTGTAAAATAGTCCCTGGAGATCAATGTAACTCAAACAAGGGGAGCTGTTACAGCCAAACACCAGTTAATGATTTAGGGAATATTGACTGGAAAGCAACTTACTCGTTGACAACTCTGCTCGACTGTTGAATTGCCCATTCAAATCTGTAACGGGGAAAAAAGAGAAACCATTCAGAATTGGTAGGTAAATGGTTGAAATGTTTCAAGATAGAGCTGCGCAAGTAAGAAAAGTAACTGGTGTTTGTAATAAAACCCACTTTGGAAAGAGGCTGGAAAGCCTTAATTGCCAGTCCAGACACTGTCTGCCCATTAACTACAAAGAATCTGTGGCTCTATTGAGAATCCAAGAGGAACGGTTGGATTAGATGGGCGAGTGCACAGAAGCAAGAGGTGGTCTTTGCACTGGAGTGATGCCCACCTGTATGCTAAATAAGTTTGAGTGCAGAGCTCAGTGTTCAGCTCAGGAGGGGATGCCGAGATCAGCTAATCTACCATATGCCTGCTGGAGCCAATGCCGCCAGCCCCTTTCCTGCAAAGGTCCTTTGTTTGTCGAGGGGGAGCGTGTCCCATTCAATGCAGAGCAGAAGGAGGGAGGGCAGTTGTTCTCGGGGGGTGCCCTCGTTTCAATAGCCCTGATGCAGAAAAAAAACTCCTGCCCCCTCTTTACTATTGAAATAACAGTGCATAGGAAGAGTGTGCCAAAACCCAGAGGGGATGGGCCATCATTAAACCCAAGCGCAGGCCATGTCTCCCCCCAACCAGGAAACCTCCTAGCAACCAAACAGCTGTAGAGGGGGTGAATGAGGTCTTGGGGACCAAATGCTGCTGTAAAGGAACTCGCACATCAGACGGTGGCAGATGTCTGCAGAAACTCAGAATTTAGACAAGGGCCACCCAAGATAAGGCAGCTGAGCTGGTAAAGATAACAATGCTATGTCCCCTTGTCCTTTTGATGAGCTCCAGAAAATGGGTAACTTTCCCTATAGGAATCTAACACGCTAAATGTTTTCAGTGAGAATAAAAAGTGTTGTAAACTGTAACATTCCAGCCCACAGGTTCTTTTCACTTAAAAACAAAGAAAGTTATTGGCTAATCTGCTTAGTAAAAATCTGTGAACCTCCCGTTTTAAAGACAACGGTAAAAACAATAATCCTACAAATTAGAAATTGGTGCTTGGCTCAGATGAGCCCAAGCCCAGGGTGGAGGTGGGGGGGGGGGGTTGATAATTTGAGGTGCACAGCTCACGGGCTGATTGATTGCAACAGACGTGATGGGGACAGTGCAACTTACGTGTCCTCCACTTCAAGAGCGTCCATGGGGCTCGGGGGATCCATGCCGAGGCCTGAAGAGAAAGACTGGGGTCAGAGATCGATACCGGCTCCCAAAAAAAAAAAAATACTGGTGGATTAGACCCATGGCTGGTGAAACCTGCACCGTTTTCCAGTTTAAACAGGCGGTAAGTGTGTGATATGAATGTAGCTGCGCATTAAAATAAATGGATCTGCAAGGGACAATGGTTTTACTTTATCAATCAAGATTTTAAAAAATAATTGTTAAAGATCTCCAACGCTGGGTCCTAAAGCCCTAAAAGGTAATGTTGCTTGTTTTTCACAAACAGGCTGAAACCTAAAGTTAAGAGTTAATAGTCACACTGTGAAATAGGGAACAGACTAATGTAAGACATGTGTGTGTGTGTGTGTGTGGAATTACAAGAAACTAATCCCTGAAATCAACCATGAGTAACAGTCCATATCTCATGAGCACATCTTAAGTTATCCTTAAAATGCATGACTGTGAATCAGTGGTACATTTGGCCCGAAGGCGTCACTTGTGATGACATCAATTAGCACAGACAATGGGTTTGCGTGGTTGCTCACCGGCATCAGATGAGACGTCAGAGGCGAAGGAGGGAACCTTTTCAAGGGGTGCGTGCTTTCTCTTCGGGGTATCACAGAGGCTGAGGGGGGGCAAAACAGGAAAAACAATGGCGTGAGGACCGACCCAGGGCTGGAGCACAAGAAACAACACAAACACACACACACACCACAATACCTTCCGAGTACAGCTAGGTTGTCCATGTCCAGAGCCAGGTTGGTGACGGGGGACAGCACCGCCGCGGGCCCGGGGGAGAACAGGGTCCTGCAGTGCGGCGTCGAGAGCGAGGAAAGGCCGGGGATCGCGTCGGGCCTACTTTTCAAAACGGTATTACCGGGGCTGGCCTGGTCGAAGAGATTCACCGACTCCATGGTTGGACGTCCAGCGGGTGTAGATCCAGCGGTCGTGGAGGGAAGGGGGGTGAGTTTGAATTTCCAATAAAAGCAAAAGCAGGACGGTGCAACTCTCCCAGCTAACCAGGAAGCTAACCAGCTAGCTAGCTCCGGGAAACATCTGAAGAGGGCGACGGAGCCCGAGAAGCGGCCGGACGCGACCGTGTGTGTGCGTGCGGTTCTGGAGGTGAACTCTCTAAAGCGGGTCCTGCAGGATCATCGAGCCCACATCGCAGCAGCAGCAGCTCGGCGGCCTCCCTCTCTGACAGCCGCTGGTTTCTGGGAACAGCGCTCCCGGATGCTGCTGGTATTTATGTTCAAAATGAAACTCCGGAGCGGCAACCCCTGGGCCAATCAGCGCCCGTGTAGCATCGCGACGACCAATCGGGGCGCGGGACAACTTCTCACGCCGTTGTTGTCATCGCGAAGAAGGAGGATGTGACACGATCCGTCAAATGTTCCGTCTTTTGTTCTCGTCCCCCTCGACCGCGAACCACGACCGCACCACCGGGTTACTGAACCCGGCTTCTCAGGCACTTCTCTCACTCTAAAGAACAGAATCGAAAGTTGACTTGGCTGAGAGAGAGAGAGATCCCTTCCTCGTTTGCAGCATGAATCCAAACCTACAGACAGAAGACACTGTTCATTTAGTCATTTATTAAAGGGGTAGGGGTCAGCCAAAAATGAAACTTTACTCATTGTCACCCACCGTGGAGGCTGTAAATGGAGACCACTTCTTCACACGTTAAAAAAAAACAACAACATATAAATGGCTCCAGACTGCTCCTGTGGTGTCATCCAAGTGTCCCTAAGCCCTGACGTTCAAATTCACCTCCAAACAGCATCATGTACACCATGTTTTTAGCCTAAAAGATCAGCAGTAACTAGGAGGACGTCAGAGGACATTTAGGATAAAAGAACATGGTGGAAATGAGGCTGTTTCGAGGTGAATTTGAACTTGGCTGACACATCAGGGGCAGCATGGAGCTTTCCGCTTGAAGGTTTCTATGCATGCAAATGAATCATCTGTTTGTATTCTGTCCATAACCTCACCTCAAATGAGGGACAAATCAATTATTCTGAATTAAACTGAACTGAATTCACTGCAGTGATGGTAGAAAGATCAGGGGTGGGGAACCTTTTCAGATCCTTTACTTTAAGTAAAGTACAATTAGAAGTAAAAGTACTATGACCAAAATGTAAATAAATACTCTATTACAAGAACAAATCCTGCATTGAAAATATGTGTATGATCAGCAAAATATTACCTATGAATCAAAAGCCAAAGCTCTCAATAGAGTAAAATACGTGTTTACACGTGGCTACAGCGTTTTACTGATGTGGTTGGTTGAGGTGAAGCTATGTAGTTCAAATAATGATTACTGTCTGTACAAATGAATCCGCTGATTATTTCCTCATCTGTTTTGATTGTAAAAATATTAAAGTTACGATAATTTAAGTCAAAGAAAAATCATTTCAGCTGCACTTCTATGCACTGTGAGGTAATTTAATCTAGAACGCATTTCAACTCCTGCTGTCAGATAAATATAGTGGAGTATGAAATTATAGAAAATTTGGACAGTGGACTGTTTATGTTATTGTGAAATAAGTAGCTGATCTTGTATTTAAGTAAAAACAAAACCGTCTCAGTGTCTCACATCTTTGAGACATGATGATGGCGCACGTTGTGATCTGAGCGTGTGCCCACATACCGGTAATGGCTGCCAAGCTCATTCGCCTCCCACACTAAGTGACTCAGAGGAAAGAAATCATGTTCAGTGAATATTTCCTTTAAGTAGTTTCTCTTCGTCCTCATCTCAGCAGCTCACACACTCTTCTCCTTTACTTTCTGAGATCAGGCTAAACTCGCTCGTCTTTATAAGGTGTAAAAGCAACATGAGCTCAGGATAAAGACAACGACCTCATGAAGCCAGAGTAAATCTGCAATTCTAAGTTTTGTGTGATTAAATAATCACACATATTTTCCTACGACGAAGTGATGTTATAAACTGCAGGGAATTACCGTTCAGTTATTAAATCCCATGAGTTATTCAGTCCCTGCAGTTTGGACTCCATTACTCTTTTAGCCATTTTTGGATCATACATTCCGGATTCATTCTGCAATTCATTAAATTATGTAAAGCAAATGGTTAAAGCAATTCTCTCTGGCTATGTGTGTCACCTCCAGGCCTCTCTATTAGCACTAACATAATGAACAAACAGTATTTGCTGACCAATAGTCACACACCTTTAACCAGTTCAACCAGACAGCTGAGACCGTCCAGTTCACAAAGACAGTAAAACGCCTCAGTGTTTTGCCTGAGGTTTATGGGATGTTTGTGTTTGTTTGTGGTTCTACAAGTCTCTGCAGTCCAGGGTTTTCATGCACTCTCCTGACTGGATTCCCAGCGCTGCATGTACAGTTATGCGTAAGTAATAATCTGATAAATCCTTAGGCAGCACCCATTTTACCACAACAACACTGTTTTCACATTCGTAATCACTTTTATCAAACTGGCTGTTGTGAGCAGGGGGGTGTTCTGATCTCTGACTTGTGGAATCACCAACGTTCGCCACTGTTCAGTCTTTGTTTGGTTCAAGTATCTGTGTGATTGGCATCACAAATGTAAATAAGGTTTAATGAACTTCCCTGCAGAGGTATGAGCACGGGCCCGTGACTCCGGGCTCCACACCCCACATCTGAAAAGAAGAGACAAAAGGGGAGCGAGAGAGAGAGGGAGACACAGACTCACCCCGAATAAAACCTCCCTCGAACCTCCCGACACCTTGTTCCCACCAAACCTACACTGACTCCCCACGGACAACTGGTTTCCTTTTTTACACAAGCTCACACCAACAAACACAGAGTTGACGAAGAAGATTCACAAGATTCAACGATTAAAAACGGCACTAACGGCATGTTTTTCTATACTTCAGGTTAGAGTGAAGGTGTTCAATTCAATACAGCCAGAAACGCAGATGACAAAGATCATATGCAAATGCAGTCCCCTGAAGATTTGGGTAAAGATGGGAGGGGGTACGGAGGATGGGTTTTGGAGGAGAAGCCGGACACGCAAAAACAGAAAACCACACAAACCACTCTCCAATTACAGAAGTAGGATTTTATTTTATTTTTTCATTGTACAAGAAACTGCATCACAAAAAACATGCTATTTCTGTACTTAATGTACCAAATGAAATTCAACTGACCGACTCTTGAGACTTGCTTGATGAATATAGGATGGTGCCCATCAGCCAAGCTTTAACTGGTATCAAAGTTACATCGCACAAAGCACAACACAGCACTCGAGCAAGTTTCAAGTGTCTGCCAACTGTTTAAATACAAATTAATGCATTGCAAAGGCTGTCTGTAAGCTACAAAAAACCCTAAATATATAACTGCATGAATGAATAATGGCATAGTGCAAGTGCTGTACTCATATATTCATGAGTATTTACTTGGTGTAGTTCTTTAAAGATGTGATGCATGTGTTATCAACCTTTTAATCTTCTGTCAGCGCTGCTATTACAGTTTATAACTACTGTCTATAACTACCCGGGGGCGTGTGCGTGTGTGCGTGTGTGCGTGTGCGTGTGCGTGTGTGTCTATCTGCAGGAAGTTAGTTGTGCTGCTATGACCATAAATGATTCCTCCCTGCAGCTCATTACTCAACAATTTGCACCGTTTGTAAACCCTTCATTTACAGTTGTGGGTGGAGGGTGTAGCTACAAGAGAAGGAGGATGTTTTCACACACACAGACACACACACACACCCACACACACATTGCTGGTGAAAACTCTGTTCTCAGAAAGATATTGAAGTTGTGAAAAGCAGAGGCTGCAGATATTTGTGACAAATCAAAAGAGTTAACAAAGAAAACCCGTGAAACTGCATTTAGTCAATAATGTGACTGTAAAACTAAAACAAAATAAAAAAGACGTAAATTATTCTTAGATAATCTATGTTATTTAAAGATAGGGACCTCTTACACAGTCAAAATATCACTTGAGTTAGTTTATAGAATCACAAAGAAAAAGCACCAACAAACCTTCTGCTGCCTCATCCAACAAACAAAGTTCGACCCATAAAAGTAAGAAAATGTACATTAAGTGTCAAACAAAGTACTAATTACACATCAGAATGTCTCATGACAGAGTTATGATACTATCTATAATATCTTTATTGATGCATTAACATGTAAGAAGCATAAAACTAGTAATTATCATCATTATATATGTATTTTATAATATAGTATATCTAAAAAATAAGTACAAATCTTCATATATCATAAACTGATCATATATCTTTGCTGCAAAATCTTAAAAGGGAATATAACTCCCATTTGACCTCATTGTCACAAAATCATTCCCGTTATGTATTTGAGAATAAGTTACAAACTAGATAAGACAGAAATATTCATGGTTAAGTACAAGTACGTCAAAGTTGCACCTGAGTACAGAGTTTGAGTAAATGCACTTCCCACTACGATGCCAAACAATTAACACACAACCGACAACCCCGGGGGGGGCGGGGCCCTGACGGCCAACGACCAGTCGATTGGACCTTTACTCCAGCATTTGCATTTGTCTTATCTGGACATGTATTGTTGCAGCAGCATTAACATTGACACTGGTTCAAACAGGTCATTAGCACAGCGGCAACAGCAGCTACGGTACAGAAGCTCCCAGACTGTCACATGGGCCGAGGAGACACCACAAACCGATGTCACCACGCTCGGCCTCATTAACATCACAGGCTCGTCACAAGGGAAACTTCATGCTGCTGCAGGGAGTCACGATGAAGTGAATTTTCTTTGTGGCACGTTCAGGTGAATAAAAACACTCAGGCATCGTTGGTCCCGATATGTTATGCCGAGATAATATTTGTATTTAACGGAATGGACTTTTTTAACTAAGGAGCCAGAAAAACAGTTTGACATTTTTGGGAAATATTTGATCATGAGAAGCTCAGCACCCCCCTCGTGTCTGTAGGGTAAAGATGATGCTTAAGCTAGCCTACTAGTGCCGCGTTCTGTTATAACAACCGAAGTTGCAACTGGAACAAGTCGGAATTTCGACTCGGAAGGTCGGAGGAATCCTCACTACCCTCGACATCAAAATCCAAGATGGCTGCTCCGTATATATCAACAGTAGTGGAAGCTGGAGTTCTTACTGTTTATTAATACTTCTGTTGTAAAAAATTCCGTACACATACTACTGTCCAATTACGGTCAGCGGACGTGTTATTATGGTGTTATTATGCTTGAAATGCAGCGTAATTTATTATGAACTGGTTTTGCGGAATAGTGGAGCGCAGTATAGAATCATATATTTTGCTTTATGTAAAACTGCAAGCAAAACTTTTCATGTACATGTTTTACACAACTTGAGTTTTATATTTTTGCAGTAATCGTAAAATCTAGATCAAGTTTATAAACCTCTGGAAACAGTTTGCGTGTGAATTGTTGATGCAAAGGTGCATCTTTTAACATTTGGACAATTCGGTCAATTTGAAATATTCGGACTGTGCTACAGCTGCTGTTTTAACTTCACATTTGACGAACATGAGAGTGGTATTGACCATCTCATCTAACTTTGGACAAGAAAGCCAATAACGGCCTTTTCCATAAACATCTGACCTCATGCAGTGTTTCGGTCTCTTTTTAACAGATTCATTGTTGCAGGATTTCTGGTTTCCCCCTTTCAGACTTTTCAGATAAGAGTCTTTTCCAGATAACTATTTGCAAACTGATCCAATGCAGATATGTTGTCAAAACTTTGAGTTTCGGTTGTTTCTCGTGTTTGCGGACATTTAAGGAACAATGGTAACTTTTTACTTTGCACAAAACTCAGGTTAAATACTACTTTTTAAATTTGAAAACACTTGATGCATACATGATGACCAGAAATGATCATCATCGCTCCAAACCAAACTTTAAGACGAAAGCACATTTGTTTTTCTCCCAAAGCATCCCAACAGGCCTTTAGCCCACGGAGGAATGAAGGGTATGTTTGCATGGAGACGGTCAGTCGGCCCCTGCTCACACCCTCCACCTCCCGGCTCTTCATCCATACCATTGTTCCCTCTTATTGTCTCTACTAGTGTCAATGCAGAGCCTCTCTGGGTATAGGTCATCCCTCCACTGGTCAACAACCAACCCCCTCACACACCTCCAGGCTCAGGTCGAGGAAGAAGGGCTGAACATCTGCTCCCAGGGGAGGTCAGGCGGGCGGCAGATGGACGGCAACACAGAGGTAGAGAGCTCCAGCCTCCAGCCAGGAATTCTGGAGGGAAAGGCAGACAAAGGATGAGGAGGGGACGAAGACGGGAGGCTGCAGAGGGTTAAAGGGGGGGTTAAAGAGAGGAAGGAGGAGGAGGATTACAGAGTGAAGCCCTGTCAGGGATCTGGGTGTATTTAATTATGATACAATGGGGCGAAAGAGAGGGATTTTGAGGTTGAAGGAGGCAGAAAGAGGAAGAGACGGATCAATATTCACACTGTTTTTTTTCCCTTTGGTTTTGAACCAACGTGTGAAATTATGTGAATCTTAATATGAGGACAAAAGCATAATTTGAAGCTTTTAACCAAAGGTTTAAACCTCGTTTTACCGAGATGATGATGGTGGTGTATATTTGTTCATGTAAAACCTTATTCTTTTAAATAAATTGAGATAGATTTTTGGAATATATTCAATTTATTAATACTTAACAATTATTGAAATTGTGTCCACTTTTCTTTTTCATTTCCAAAGCACTTTGAGGTGTTTTTTTTAATAAAAGGTGACATGCAAGTTTATTAGTAGTATCCTTTCTAAAAATCTGAATAGAAATTGCCATTTTTACAAGAGAGTGGACTAATTTCTGGTAAACTGGCTTGACAACAACTCAACTTTTAAATAAATATACACTATAAAAATAGTTACAAAAAGATACCAGGTTGGGAAACTGTATATCGGTTAATTAGCATAAATGCTACATCGATAAAATTGAAACGAATCCATAAAACCTCAAATCATCATAATTTACACAACATAACTGTCACTGTGCTTTGAATCCTGCAGGTTGTTTAGTTGAGTCAGTGACACACACACATATATATATCCATATGTATATATATATAAATATATACCTATTTATCTATAGTGGTCCTGACTGTGTCGTTCTCACTTATATGTGCTTTTCTTATGTAAATGATTTTGTTTCTCCACCTTGGTAATGAACTGATAAAGAAGAGTGAAATCCTGTCTATAACATAGCTCTTTGTTTGACTGCTAATGTGAGTGACGGACACGTGTGTGTGTGTGTGTGTGTGTGTGTGTGTGTGTGTGTGTGTGTGTGTGTGTGTGTGTGTGTGTGTGTGTGTGTGTGTGTGTGTGTGTGTAGGTGTGTGTGTGTGTGGTGAATATTGTATAGAAAGCAGTTGGCAGCAGTTGGGCCTTCCCATCTGTCAGCCGCAGCACTAAGGCCTCATTTCCAAAGGATCAGACAGAGACTTATGAATCATGGATGAGGTCAGGAATTAAAAGTTAATAAGTTCAACGAGTATCAAAGGTAACGTTATTAAATGTTCATAAACTCAGCACTTAGCCGCACTCCACTATAATGTCCCCACTGATTGATTTCTTATTAATGGTGGATTGATTGGTTTTAATGTCCTTCTTCCCTGGGGTTCAACTGCCTGTTCAGGGGACATTTGGGTATAATTTTATACTTCATGAACTGCACCAAATTTGTTTTGTGTCCCACAGAGAAGCATATGATGTCAGAGAACACGTCCGCAGATTAGTACACACGTTTTATGAGTTAAACAGAAGCCACCTGAACATCCTGTAAGGGACCAAGGCATTTACCTAAAATACTACAAACACCATCATATCCTCTAACAAGTGAAATATTTGGTGCAAGTATAACCTCTTGTTGAGGGTTAAGAACATGGTTGTTGCAGCTTTTTAAGCTCGATGAGACAAATTGTGATTTGTGAATATGGGCTATACAAATAAAGTTTGATTGGTTGAGTAAACAGCAATTAGACATTAATGTAATTAATGTAATTAAAGTAAATATTCAGCAAGATTACTCCACAAAGGTCTAGAAGTTGTAGTAACATGATTTGTAATCTTAAATTTACATCACTAAATCAGCTGCTGCCTTTTTGTTCACTTCGTCTGTGCTGCCACCTGTTGGTTATTTGTGGGGCTGCAAATGCTGGAAAATTTTTTTTATAATATTCTTGTGAAAAAGTCTCATTTAAACGTGAACATGCTGTGTTCTCTCTTATAGTTTAACTTTACTGGACGAGTTCGTCATGGACCAAACTTTAAAGGAATCAAGTTGTAATCAGTCAAGAGTCTTAGATTCTGAAGGGGCAGATTTGTGGAGAACATATTTTTGAATGCAAACTTTCTATTGTGTGTGTGTGTGTGTGTGTGTGTGTGTGTGTGTGTGTGTGTGTGTGTGTGTGTGTGTGTGTGTGTGTGTGTGTGTGTGTGTGTGTGGAGGAGAGAGCATGTTTGGAATCAAATTAGTGTATTGGTTGATGACGGCAAACATAGATTGAGTTCTCGAACGGCAGTTTGTGCCCCCCTGTGGTTACCCTCATATTATCTCAATATTCTGAGATGGACAATCTGTTTAATCACTTTATTAAAGGCAACTCAGCTGCCTTGGTCATTTATGTCCCTGCAGAGACAATCAGGGAATAAGTAATCAATTCAATTGTAAAGATGATGCACATGCGGAAGAAAAACAAAGCTTTGCTGAACTCAAGTTTGTGAGATGTGACAATATAGGAAGCTTCATACATTAAGAACTAGAATGACACATGACATACAGAGTGTGTGTGTGTATCTCTGCCAAGGACGAATAAACGTGTTACTGTTATTATAGTAGAAATATGAAAGCTTGCCTTTGTCTTCGCGCACACACACACACACACACACACACACACACACACACACACACACACACACACACACACACACACACACACACACACACACAGTGAGCAATCAGTGAGTGAACAACACATTCCATCTCTTTCTGTACGTTTATTTACTTTGGTTACTACTTTGGTGAAAAAGACAATTTGGAAAACTTCTGTCCAAAGAATAATGGCATGAAGAATCCAGGTCCAGGCACTCAAAATGGTTTGAAAAATGTCAAAGGCCTTTATTTAAATGGACTTTAAAATACACCGTCACATATGTTTAGTTAATTGGTCATGAAACCTGCCTACTTCCTGTCAGATTGATGATAAAAGAGCAAAAAGCGACAACGAAACAAGTCAGAAACAAAAATCTGTTTACAGTCACTGTTTACAATTCAGCTTTACACCAGAAAAGAAAAAACAAGCTGTCAAACTGGGAATAAATTGACATGACACACATGTTGTATTTAGAGACGGTCAGTTGCAAAACTGCAGCATTTCCATGTGAGTGGCTTGTTGTTGAGACAGTACATTTCATTTAGATCATGATTTAACCAAACCAACTTACAACCACCTTTCATCCACCACCACCATGCTCGGAGCACACAAAAGCGTCGCTTAAACCACTTGTCTATGGAGTCCGGAGGGAGAAATAAGAAGCCATGAGTTGGCAGAAGTTCCTGGTACTGAACAGCAACAAATCGTTCTTGTGATTTCCCGCCGCTGCATAATAAGAACCAGCGCTGTTATTTGGACAGTGTGATGATTAGAAAACATCAGAGGAGCAGAGTCACTGTGCCTCAGCGCAGTGGTGGTGCTAAGGGGGGGCCAGGCAGGGCCAGGCGGGGCCCCCTTGATGCAGTAAAGGCTATAATCAGAGTTTGTCCTTTTAACACTTAGCTGCAGCACACAAGTCTAAACTGAATGAATGTGAAATCAGTGTGGAGAGCACGGACCACTGTCAAAGACTTACTGTTGTAGTCGGATTTTGAATTAAAAACCTTATTTTGTAAATGACGGCACACTATTATAACAGTAGCAGTTGGAATTATTTTTAGAGCACTTTCTAAATAAAAAGAGAGTTCATGTTTGTCTGACTGATTATATTAATTGATGAAAAAGCAGCCACGTGCAGTAATATAGACAAATTGGGACGTGATACATTGAAATGCATTGAGATGCATCGTTGTGAATCGAATTGTTGACTGCTGAATCGTAATCAAATCGAATCTTGAGATTAACAAAGACGCACACCACACAAAATTACAATTAAAAGTTAAGCAAAGGGTGAAACCCATTAAAAAGTCTACATCAATAAGCAAATTCGTACAACTACAAAGACATCGCTGCTGACAGCGGTGCTTCTTGAGTTGCTTCTTCAAAGACTGCACTAGGACCTCCTCCAGACCTGCATCCTGCAGTGGCCAGGCAGCCGCCATCACGTCTGTCCCACACTGTCCCTTCTTGAGGTCCGTCACCACAGCGTCAGGCACTTTTTCGATGATGTAGGCCCCCGGAGTAATGTTGAGCCCCTCCATTGTCTTGTTCGTTACTCGTATGATGTACTGGTCCCATTGCTGGGAGTCGTCTGTTTTGATCACCACTCCACACTCGGTCAGGACCTTCTGTGTCAGGAGGGCAACAAGGTCCTGGGTTGTTCTGGTGTCATCGGTCTGGGACGTGTCCCTAGTCGTTGAGTTTCACATCAGTTTTGCGTATAGAGAACTCTTGCTCTCTCTCAAACCTGATGCTTGGGAATACGACTTGCTGCTTTCTTCTTCTGTTCAGTTTAATGGCGGGCGGGTGTCAAGGTGCACTACAGCCATCCGCTGCTTTGTGAAGGCTTGAAGAATCTAAAAGTTGCTGTGACTGTGCTTTGGATGCTTTGATCCAAAGCACAGCTTATGACTTTGAGCCCTTTAAACATTTCCCAAGATATGTGTTTATTTTTTTGCTTTTTCTATATCTGCTTTTGTTATTATCAAAATGTTGTATTGCTTTGATATTTTTTTACAGTTTTTTATGATCGTTTTTTTGTACTTCATACAACATATACTGTAAAATACATAATGACAATGAAGCATTTATAGGATTCCTTTAATGTTCCTTTAATGTTAGACGCAATCAGTGATATAAGAAATAAATGTATCTTGGCAGTAAGGCAATGTCCCTCACAACATTCCCTCCCTCTCTCCCTCCTCTCTGGCATCATCTGTTTTATCAGCCCTCCCTTCATGCGACTCTTTCTAACTCATGCATCCTGACTCTGCCACAGACGCTCTCCTCTCTACTCTGTCCTCCTCTCTTGATTCTCTCTGGCCGACAGAGCCACTGTGGGAGCATTAGAAAGGAAATGGCGAAAAACACCCTGATGACCTGCTCACTTATCAATCGTCTCCTGAGCTGCAACAGGTTTCAAGGGGACTGAAGTAACTTTAAGAACACAGGACGCCCCCTGGTGTCAGTTTGAGCTGTGGAGTAAATGTGTTACTTAACAGGCCTCAGTGGTTTCATCACTTTGATTTTATTAGTGAATTTAATAAACACCTGAAACATAAAACCGCGTTATAAAGATATCAAAGTGAATATACATATAGTTCAGCTGCACATGTGAATTCAAATCAAATCCATTAATCAGATTATTTGCAGGATTGGTGGTACAAAGATATGAAAATGAAGACTTCAATACATTTCTTCAGAAAGGTTTGGATTACCCCTTTTACATAGCCATGATTGTTTGAGTATACTGATCATAACTAATCTTGTTGTATTGCCCTAAAACCTCCAAGTTTCACTTACCCCATAGCAGCTAACAATACCAACAACTGCAGCTAAATATACTAGCACAAACAGCTAACGATAGCAGCTAACAATACCAACACCTGTAGCTAAATATACTAGCACAAACAGCTAACGATAGCAGCTAACAATACCAACACCTGCAGCTCATCTGATGCAACAATAATTCTTGAGAGAGACAGTGGAGTAAAAATACGCCACAGTGATCAGGAATCAGCCAAGAGGTACACAGACCTACATTTTTGTAATGAATCAAACAGAATATATTTGTGTTTGAGGATTAATAACACGTTTGGTGTTATTAATCCTCAAACACAAATATATTCTGCAGACGATCTATGATTTTGTTGCAGGAAAGCCTAACATAATAACTTCCCTTGTGATTCTTTATCTTTTAGATGGTCAGAGACAGTGACGTTAATGTGCTGAAGCATCAGCCCCCCCCCCCCTATACATCACAGAAGATGTATATAAAATAATAGAATTTAAACTTTTAAAAATAATTTTCCTGATCTTATTTACTTTTGACCCGTGTTGTGTATCAAAGGGTTAAGCTGAAAGAATAACACTTGTTAAAGAACACTTCAAAGGATTCATTAAGCAAATCATTCTTTGTTGTCAGTTTGCTTTAATGTCACAGTGTCAGTGGTGTTAGATTCCTTTGATGTCTTAGATGCAAAGGTGAAAGATTTATACGATCTGAAGAGAGAAAAGAGTGTTTTTGACCTGAGCGGATCTATTAGTCTATATATAGTGATAGGGATAGCACCGCCTACTGCCAAAAGGAGGTAAGCCTCGTTTTAAAACTTAAATTCGATTTAGATAAAATTTTCACCATGGGGTCTACACTTCATGGCGTGGACCGTAACGCGTGATTAGTGGGCGTGGTCCAGCGGTGCATGACGGACGCAGGAAGTGACGTGTTTATCCTTCCCGCGGTGCACAAAACGCACGCAACGAGGAGCCGTTTTGCCCGGTCCTTGTTCTCCCTGCATCCGCTTCAGTTCCCGAGATCTTAAGTGCTCAGGCCCGCACAGTGCTGCTTGTAGCCCTCGTTTGTATATATGTTTATTTATATGTTTACTTTTTGTATGTAGGTTTTCTTATTAATGTACTTCCATTTTTAACTATGCACCACAATGATGGAATTCCCTACCCAAGGCCCTATGAGATGCAAGCTCTGGGTGCATTTTTAAATAGCAATTGAAAAGTTATTAATTAGCTGTCACACTTCCTTTGTTTGTTTGAAGGATGCTATATAAATCAAGTTTTATTATTAATATAGTCTTTTATTATCTGAAGAATCAGCCTCGGCTACTGACGGAACTGGAAAGCTGCAATTCAATACATTTTTGTTCATTTTGGAATTATTTGTTTTATTTTGGAAGAGACAATAGTTCTTTATGATCTGAATAATATAATGTAGCCCAATGAATCAATATCTAATATCAAATATAACGTTTTAGGCATGGCTGCTAAAATAAGCTCTCTTATGCCATAAAAGAATGCTGCTAAAAGGTTTAGATCATCACAATTCAGAGCCGGCACTTTAAGGCTTTGAAACACAGTTTGAACACTGACCAATCAAAATCCTTGTCCCGCCTGCTTCGTTTGCATACAGTCAACTGGTTCAACATGTTGATCTTAAAGTCCCACTAGTGGCTGAATCTGCAGTTTACATGTTAACTAGTGAGGTGCAAATGTCCACTAGTTGCACTAGTTTGGGTATTTTTTACCTTACTAGTTAACTTGTGCGGTTAAAAAGGAGTCACTAGTTAACTAGTAAGAGACAAAATGTCCACTAGTCAAACTAGTGAGGGTGTTTTTAACCTTATTAGTGAACTAGTGAGGCTCAAAATGTTTACCAGTTAACTAGGAAGAGCCTAAATGTCCACTAGTTACATTAGTTGGGGTCTTTTTTACCTTACTAGTTCACTAGTTACAGTCACATTATCTCACTAGTGAACTATTTAGGTCCAAAAACAGCAACTAGTTCATTAGTGACACTGATGTTTTCCTCACTTAACTAATGGAGGACATTTTGTCTCACTTTTAACTGCTCTCTCACTCACCTTTACTACCAGATATTCACCCATTCATCGCAAGACGCTTTGCCAGGATGTGGATGCTTCTCTTGGGGGTCACCTTTGGATTTCTGGCCTCGTCCAGGTCAGAGCAACTTCAAGGTGAGGGGATTGTTGTCTGTATTTATAGAAGACACATGTGGAACATGACTGATAGGTCTTACATTTTTAAAAGATTTGTTTTTGTATCTCGTCTAAAAAGCTAAAAAGCTCTAAAATAAAAACTGATTATTATTTATAATATAAAGTGTATTATTTCTCCTTTTCCTTCCCTGCAGTGAATTCTCGGAGCTGCAGCCTTGCTGGAGTTTTCCTGGTTGAGGGAGAACACCGTTACTCCCTCAGCCTCCCTGTGGCTCAGAAGGTGTGTGAGCAGCTTGAGGCCACCATGGCAACTCCAGAACAAGTCGAGGAGGCCTACGATAAAGACATGGAAACCTGCAGGTGAAACTACCAAGTCCTTGTACAAAAATGATTCATTATTGTGAACAACAATTTTAATTTATCTGAAGCTTTGTTAAATCAAATGTACATTTTAAGCTGTTAGACATGTACAGAACCTCCGTTTTTCATATGATGTAATGTGTTTAGACATGGTTACCTGGAGACATCCTGCATCAACACACGTCTCTAAATTGTGTCAGAAAATGTCTTGTAATAATAACTTTTCTGTGTCCATTCAGGTTCGGCTGGATGACCAATGGGAGCTACGCCATCCTCAGACAGTCGGCCAATAAATACTGTGCATGGAACATGACCGGCTTCGTGGTTTTTCAACCCGATACAGCTGATGAACTCTATGATGCCTACTGCTTTGATGACAAAGGTGACTATAACCACAGGAAATAGTCAGTTCCACTCATGTGAATTTACAGTTTACATATCTCAGTTCTGTTTGCGTCTCCATTTCGGTAACGTCTACTTCCTGTACACCATGTTCCAGTCGGGCCTGAGAAGAACTGTGAAAAAGCCTTTAAACCAGGTCAGTTAAATATGCCTTTAATACAATAAGCCCATTCACCCTCAACTTAATTATACTCATATGTTACCACACTCAACAACAACAGGCACAGGAAAAAATGACAGGGATAAGCGATAATAGCCAATATTTGAACTTGATAAGCGATAATAGCCAATATTTGAACTTTACTCTTTTCCTTTCAGATGAGCCCACACCAACGCCTGAGGTCCCAACAACATCAGGCACAGCACAGCCAGGGTCCACTACACAGTCACCACCGAGATTTCTGTACAGCCCCCTGGTGGCAACAAGTTCACCTTCTCCGACAGCGAAGCCGCAGCCTCCCAAAGAAGTGCCAGGTAAGTCCGTTAAGCGTTACACAGTGCTAACTGATAAAAAACAAAAGCACACTTGAGACAGCAGTTATGTGATTACAACACAGCCTCTTTACTTTATCTGATACAATAACACACTCAGTGGTACAATATATTTATGTTTTGTGGAGAAGCTGATTGTCACTTCTGGAGTGTTCTGCAGGTTTGCTGGTCCACCGCTCAACATTCACAAAATGGCTGATTCAAATGGTGACGTTTAAGTTCATTTGTGCTCAAAATGCATTCATTGCTTTGAGAACATCACATGGTCTCCTGAGCTGCAACAGGTTTCAAGGGGACTGAAGTAACTTAAAGAACACAGGACGCCCCCTGGTGTCAGTTTGAGCTGTGGAGTAAATGTGTTACTTAACCCTTGTGTTGTCCCTGCTTCCCCCGGCTGTTGGCCCCCTCACATAGTCCACCCCATATTAGGACGCACACGTAGGGCAATAGACAAGTGAGCAGCCCTTGCAGATGTATTTGTTACACCCGCGGCACACGGTGTGAGTTTTACAGTCCTTTTTCCTGGGGCATATCTGACACCTATATTCTCTTACTCGCTTGGCCCGGGGCTGCTGCTAGGGCTATGGAGGAGGCCGGACACTCGGGTCAGCGTCGTAGTCAGGAGCTCTTTGTGTTGCGGCGGCTGGCGGCTTTACAGCCTTCACAACACCGCGGCGGGCGCGTCCGTGCGGGGGATGCGCTCACCCGTGCGATGACGGAGTCACGAGCCTTGCCCAGCTGCTCTGAGCACCCTCCGCTTGTTCCGCTTTGACATCCCAGTCGGGGTTTGATCCTCTCCATATCACAAAGGCGTTGTGGAAGAGGCGTCTGAGAATGTTGTGAAAGGCGACCAGGGGCCAGCGGCAGCGGTCATCCTCCTACGGCTGTACGTTCGATCTTATGTCTAGGTTGTCCCTTACCTTTGTTGCAGGTTGTAGTCAGGACGATGACCGGTTTCCGTCCTCGCGTGCGCTGATGTCGACCTCGGGGTGCCGTGTGCTCAGGCACCACATTCCTGTTTATCTTTTTGGGATGTGGGACACCAGAGTGGCGGGGTGGGCGTGAATGCGAACGGATGAGAACACCTCTCTTCCTTGACAGCGAGCAGCCGGTCAGGAATGTGTGTGTTACCACACTTTAAAAGTTTAAGCACTAATATAAACTGATAAACTTCAAAATGATGCATGTACAGCACAGTTTCTATCATTACACCTACTGACTTTTAAATACTTGCACTTTCCAGGTTATTAAACTCAGTTGATGAGAAATGTCATTAAACTGAAAGAGGAAAAAATTACAGGGATAAGCGATAATAGCCAATGTTTGAACTTTACTCTTTTCCTTTCAGATGAGCCCACACCAACGCCTGAGGTCCCAACAACATCAGGCAGCTTGCAGCCAGGGTCCACTACACAGTCACCACCCGAGATTTCTACTGTCACAGCCCCCCCTGGTGGCAGCAAGTTCACCACAGCTTCTCCGACAGCGAAACCGCAACCTCCCAAAGTGCCAGGTAAGTCGTGCAAAGCGATACACAGTGCACAACTGATAAAAAACAAAAGCACGAGACAGCAGTTATGTGATTGCAACACACAGCTCTTTACTTTATCGATACAATAACACCTACTCCAGTGGTACCAAACTATATTTATGTTTTGTGGAAGAGCAGCTGATTTATCACTTCTGGGAGTGCATTCTGCAAGTTTTGCTGTTCACCAGCTCCCAGCATTCACAAAGATGACAATTCAAAATGGTGACGTTTAAGTTCATTTGTGCTCAAGCCATTTGCATTGCTTTGAGAACATCACATGGTCTCCTGAGCTGCAACAGGTTTCAAGGGGACTGAAGTAACTTAAAGAACACAGGACGCCCCCTGGTGTCAGTTTGAGCTGTGGAGTAAATGTGTTACTTAACCCTTGTGTTGTCCCTGCTTCCCATTATTGGCCCCCTCATAGTCCACCCCCATGTGGGGGCCGCACACCACGTGGGAGCAGACAGTGGGCAGCCACTTGCAGATGTATTTGTTACCGCGGCACACTGATTGTGAGTTTTACAGTCGCTTTTTTCTGGGGCATATCTGACACTATTCCTCTTAGTGGCGCCTGAGCGGGGCTGCTGTAGGGCTATGGAGGAGCGGACACTCGGGTCGCGTCGTAGTCAGGAGCTCTTTGTGCGGCGACGCTTTACAGCCTTCACAACCGCTGGCCGGACGGCGTCCGTGCGGGGATCTTCTTCGTGCGAAGAACGGAGTCACGAGCCTTGCCCAGCTGCTCTGAACACCCTCCGCTTGTTCCGCTTGCCCGGCATCCAGTCGGGTTTTGATCCTCTCCATATCACGAAGCGTTGTAGGAAGAGACATCGAATGTTGTGAAAAGCGACCAGGGGCCATGGCGGTCATCCTCCTGCTGCGGCTATGCGTTCGATCACCTTGTCTAGGTTGTCCACGCCACCTTTGTTGCGGTTGTAGTCCAGGGCGATGACGGTTTTTCCGTCCTGGCGATTAACTGATGTCGGCCTCGGGTGCCGTGTGCTCAGGAGCACCACATTCCTGTTTTTCTTTGGGATGTAGGACACCAGAGTGGCGGTGGGCGTGAATGCGAACTTGGATGAGAACACCTCTCTTCCCTTGACCGCGAGCAGCCCGGTCAAGGGAATGTGTGATGTTACCACACTTTAAAAGTTTAAGCACTAATATAAACTGATAAACTTCAAAATGATGCATGTACAGCACAGTTTCTATCATTACACCTACTGACTTTTAAATACTTGCACTTTCCAGGTTATTAAACTCAGTTGATGAGAAATGTCATTAAACTGAAAGAGGAAAAAATTACAGGGATAAGCGATAATAGCCAATGTTTGAACTTTACTCTTTTCCTTTCAGATGAGCCCACACCAACGCCTGAGGTCCCAACAACATCAGGCACAGCACAGCCAGGGTCCACTACACAGTCACCACCCGAGATTTCTACTGACACAGCCCCCCCTGGTGGCAGCAAGTTCACCACAGCTTCTCCGACAGCAGCCACAACCTCCAAGGGTGCCAGGTAAGTCCGCGTGCAAAGCGTTACACAGTGCACAACTGATAAAAAAAAAACAAAGCACAACGAGATTAGCAGTTATGTGATTACAACGCTCTTTACTTTTATCTGATACAATAACACCTCAGTGGTACAAACTATATTTATGTTTTTGTGGAGAACGCTGATTTATCACTTCTGGGAGTGCATTCTGCAAGTTTGCTGGTCCACCCGCTCAACATTCACAAAGATGACGATTCAAAATGGTGACGTTTAAGGTTAATTTGTGCTCAAAATGCATTCATTGCTTTGAGAACATCACATGGTCTCCTGAGCTGCAACAGGTTTCAAGGGGACTGAAGTAACTTAAAGAACACAGGACGCCCCCTGGTGTCAGTTTGAGCTGTGGAGTAAATGTGTTACTTAACAGGCCTCAGTGGTTTCATCACTTTGATTTTATTAGTGAATTTAATAAACACCTCAAACATAAAACTGCATGCTAAAGATATGAAGGTGAATATAAATATAGTTCAGCTGCACATGTGAATTCAAATCAAATCCATTAATCAGATTACTTGCAGGATTTGGTGCTACAAAGATATGAGAATACAAAATATGATTTAAAGGACATTCTTTGTGACAGAGTCACAAAAACTGTATATTTATGTCATCCGGGTTTACGGTTTGCTTCTCTTGGGGGTCACCTTTGTATTTCTGGCCTCGTCCAGGTCAGAGCAACTTCAAGGTGAGGGGATTGTTGTCTGTATTTATAGAAGACACATGTGGAACATGACTGATAGGTCTTACATTTTTAAAAGATTTGTTTTTGTGTATATCAGTTTTCTGATTTGTTCTTGATTTGTCTCAACAGTTTTCTATCCTGTCTAAAAAGCTAAAAAGCTCTAAAATAAAAACTGATTATTATTTATAATATAAAGTGTATTATTTCTCCTTTTCCTTCCCTGCAGTGAATTCTCGGAGCTGCAGCTATGCTGGAGTTTTCCTGGTTGAGGGAGAACACCGTTGCTCCCTCCAGCCTCCCTGTGGCTCCGAAGGTGTGTAGCATTGAGGCCCACCGTAACGCTCAAGACAAGTGAGGCCCTACGATAAAGACATAGCCTGCAGGTAAAACTACCAAGTCCTTGTACCAAAAATGATTCATTAGTAATAAAGACAACAATTTTAATTTATCTGAAGCTTTGTTAAATCAAATATTTACATTTTAAGCTGTTGAGCATGTACAGAACCTCAGTTTTCATATGATGTAATGTGTTTAGACATGGTTACCTCGAGACATCCACTGCATCAAAACACGTCTCTAAATTGTGTCAGAAAATGTCTTGTAATAATAACTTTTCTGTGTCCATTCAGGTTAGGCACAGATGACCAATAGAGTCACATGCATCCTCAGACAGTCGGCCAATAAATACTGTGCATGGAACATGACACGGCTTGATGGTTTTCAGCCCGATACAGCTGATGAACTTCTGATGCTACTGCTTTGATGACAAGGGTGACTATAACCACAGGAAATGGTCAGTTCGCTCATGTACATTGTTTACTATATCTCAGTTCTGTTTGCGTCTCCATTTTGGTGCGTCTACTTCCTGTACACCATGTTCCAGTCGGGCCTGAGAAGAACTGTGAAAAAGCCTTTAAACCAGGTCAGTTAAGCCTTTTGTAGACCACAATAAAGCCCACATTCACCCTCAACTTAATTATACTCATATGTTACCACACTCAACAACAACAGGCAAAGCACAGCCAGGGTCCACTACACAGTCACCACCCGAGATTTCTGCTGCCACAGCCCCCCCTGGTGGCAGCAAGTTCACCACAGCCTCTCCGACAGCGAAACCACAACCTCCCAAAGTGCCAGGTAAGTCACGTGCAAACGTTACACAGTGCACAACTGATAAAAAACAAAAGCACAACGAGACAGCAGTTATGTGATTACAACACAGCTCTTTACTTTATCTGATACAATAACACCTCAGTGGTACAAACTATATTTATGTTTTTGTGGAGAACGCTGATTTATCACTTCTGGGAGTGCATTCTGCAAGTTTGCTGGTCCACCCGCTCAACATTCACAAAGATGACGATTCAAAATGGTGACGTTTAAGTTCATTTGTGCTCAAAATGCATTCATTGCTTTGAGAACATCACATGGTCTCCTGAGCTGCAACAGGTTTCAAGGGGACTGAAGTAACTTAAAGAACACAGGACGCCCCCTGGTGTCAGTTTGAGCTGTGGAGTAAATGTGTTGCCCAACCTTGTGTTTGTCCTCTTCCCAGGCTGTTGGCCCCTCATAGTCCACCCCCTTATTAGGATGCACGTAGGGCAATAGACAAGTGAGCAGCCCTTGCAGATGTTGTTACACCAGCGGCACGGTGAGTTTACAGTCCTTTTTCCTGGGGCATATCTGACACCTATTCCTCTTACTACTTGGCGGGGGCACTGCTGGAGCTATAGAGCCGGACACTCGGAGTCGGCGTCGTAGTCAGGAGCTCTTTGTGCGGTGGCGGCTTTTACAGCCTTCCACAACCGCGGCGGACGGCGTCGTTGCGGGAGATGCGCTCCGCCGATGCGATGAACGGAGTCACGAGAGCCTTTCCCAGCTGCTCTGAACACCCTCCACTGTTCCGCTTGCCCGGCATCCAAGTCGGGGTTGATCTCTCCTGCCTCGCAGCGTTGTAGGAAGACCTCCCGAGAATGTTGTGAAAAGGCGACCAGGGGCCAGCGGTCATCCTCCCTGCAGCTGTACGTTCGATCTGTCTAGGTTGTCCCATACGCTGTTGCGGTTGTAGTCAGGGCGATGACGGTTTCCAGTCCTCGCGGTCGCTGATGTCGGCCTCGGGGTGCCGTGTGCTCAGGAGCACCACATTCCTGTTTTTCTTTGGGATGTAGGACACCAGAGTGGCGGTGGGCGTGAATGCGAACTTGGATGAGAACACCTCTCTTCCCTTGACCGCGAGCAGCCCGGTCAAGGGAATGTGTGATGTTACCACACTTTAAAAGTTTAAGCACTAATATAAACTGATAAACTTCAAAATGATGCATGTACAGCACAGTTTCTATCATTACACCTACTGACTTTTAAATACTTGCACTTTCCAGGTTATTAAACTCAGTTGATGAGAAATGTCATTAAACTGAAAGAGGAAAAAATTACAGGGATAAGCGATAATAGCCAATGTTTGAACTTTACTCTTTTCCTTTCAGATGAGCCCACACCAACGCCTGAGGTCCCAACAACATCAGGCACAGCACAGCCAGGGTCCACTACACAGTCACCACCCGAGATTTCTACTGACACAGCCCCCTGGTGGCAGCAAGTTCACCACAGCTTCTCCGACAGCGAAGTACCAACCTCCCAAAGTGCCAGGTAAGTCACGTGCAAACGTTACACAGTGCACAACTGATAAAAAACAAAAGCACAACGAGACAGCAGTTATGTGATTACAACACAGCTCTTTACTTTATCTGATACAATAACACCTCAGTGGTACAAACTATATTTATGTTTTTGTGGAGAACGCTGATTTATCACTTCTGGGAGTGCATTCTGCAAGTTTGCTGGTCCACCCGCTCAACATTCACAAAGATGACGATTCAAAATGGTGACGTTTAAGTTCATTTGTGCTCAAAATGCATTCATTGCTTTGAGAACATCACATGGTCTCCTGAGCTGCAACAGGTTTCAAGGGGACTGAAGTAACTTAAAGAACACAGGACGCCCCCTGGTGTCAGTTTGAGCTGTGGAGTAAATGTGTTACTTAACCCTTGTGTTGTCCCTGCTTCCCCCGGCTGTTGGCCCCCTCACATAGTCCACCCCATATTAGGACGCACACGTAGGGCAATAGACAAGTGAGCAGCCCTTGCAGATGTATTTGTTACACCCGCGGCACACGGTGTGAGTTACAGTCCCTTTTCCTGGGGCATATCGCTTCCTATTCCTCTTCTATTCAGCCCGGGGCTGCTTGCTAGGGCTATGGAGGCCGGACACTCGGGTCGGCGTCGTGATCAGGAGCTATTTGTGCGGCTGCGGCGTGGCGGCTTTACAACCTTCACAACCGCGGCGGCGGAGCCATCCCGTGCGGGAATCTTCCCGATCGCGATGAAGCAGTCGAAGCCTTTTCCCAGCTGCTCTAGGAACACCCTCCGCTTGTTCGCTTGCCCGGCATCAACGGGGTTGATCTCTCTCCATATCGGCGTTGTGCCGGAAGGCGTCGAGAATGTTGTGAAAGGCGACCAGGGAGCCCAGCACGCGGTCCATCCTCCACTGCAGCTGTACGTTCCGATCACCTTGTCTCGTTGTCGCCACCTTTGTTGCGGTTGTAGTCCAGGACAACTGGCCGGTTTCCCGTCCTCATGATCGCTGATGTCGGCCTCGGGGTGCCGTGTGCTCAGAAACACCACATTCCTGTTTTCTTTGGGATGTAGGACACCAGAGTGGCGGTGGGCGTGAATGCGAACACTTGCTTGGCTCAGCCCGGTCGAAGATGTGATATTACCACACTTTAAAGGTTTAGCACTAATATAAACACGATCAACTTCAAAATATTGCACCTTGCTTTAGTTTCTATCATTACACCTACTGACTTTTAAATGCTCCAGGTTATTAAACTCAGTTGATGAAAAAATGTCATTAAACTGAAAAGAGGAAAAATTACAGGGGATAGCGATAATAGCCAATGTTTGAACTTTACTCTTTTTCCTTTCCAGATGAGCCACCAACGCCTGAGGTCCCAACAACATCAGGCACAGCACAGCCAGGGTCCACTACCCACAGTCTGCGAAGATTCCCTACTGCTGACACAGCCCCCTGGTGGCAGCAAGTTCACCACAACTTCTCCGACCGTGGCTGCAACCTCCCAAGTGCCAGGTAAGTCACGTGCAAGCGATACACAGTGCACAACTGATAAAAAAACAAAAGCACAGCGAGACGCTTGGTTATGTGATTACAACACAGCTCTTTACTTTATCTGATACAATAACACCTCAGTGGCACAAACTATATTGATGTTTTTGTGGAGAACGCTGATTTATCACTTCTGGGAGTGCATTCTGCAAGTTTGCTGGTCCACCCGCTCAACATTCACAAAGATGGCCGATTCAAAATGGTGATGTTTAAGTTCCATTTGTGCTAAAAATGCATTCATTGCTTTGAGAGCAACACATGGTCTCCTGAGCTGCAACGGGTTTCAGGGGGACTGAAGTAGCAGAGAACACAGGACGCCCCCTGTGGTGTCAGTTTGAGCTGTGGAGCTAAATGTGTTACTTAACCCTTGTGTTGTCCCTGCTTCCCCAGCTGTTGGCCCCCTCACATAGTCCACCCATATTGGGACCTTCGTAGAGCAATGGAGCAAGTGAGCACCCCTTGCAAGATGTATTTGTTACACCCTTTGACACACGGTGTGAGTTTTAATCCTTTCCTGGGGCATATTTGACACCTATTCCTCTTACTCGCCCAGCGAGGTACCTGCTAAGGAATATGGAGGAGGCCGGACACTGGGTGACGTCGCAGTCAGGAGCTCTTTGTGCGGCTGACATGGCTTTGGCCCAGCCTTCACAACACATGGCGGACGTCCGTGCAGGATGCGCTCCTTCGTGCAGTGAACAGGTCACGAGAGCCTTTCCCAGCTGCTCTAGGAACACCCTCCGCTTGTTCGCTTGCCCGACATCAGTGGGGGTTGATCTCTCTCCATATCACCCGAAGGCGTTGTAGGAAGGCGTCGTGAAATGTTGTGAAGCGACCAGGGGCCAGCGCGCAGTCATCCTCCTGCAACTGTACTTTCCGATCACCTTGTCTGGGTTGTCCGCTTCACCTTTGTTGCGGTTGTAGTCCTGGACGATGAGAAGCGGTTTCCAGTCTCGCGGTCACTTTGATGTCGGCCTCGGGGTGCCGTGTGCTCAGGAGCACCACATTCTGTTTTCTTTGGGATGTAGAGGACACCAGGGTGGCGTGGTGGGCGTGAATGCGGAGCTTGGATGAAACACCCTCTCTTCCTTGACCGCGAGCAGCCCGGTCAAGGGAATGTGTGATGTTACCACACTTTAAAAGTTTAAGCACTAATTTAAACTGATAAACTTCAAAATGATGCATGTACAGCACAGTTTCTATCATTACACCTACTGACTTTTAAATACTTGCACTTTCCAGGTTATTGAACTCAGTTGATGAGAAATGTCATTAAACTGAAAGAGGAAAAAATTACAGGGATAAGCGATAATAGCCAGTGTTTGAACTTTACTCTTTTCCTTTCAGATGAGCCCACACCAACGCCTGAGGTCCCAACAACATCAGGCACAGCACAGCCAGGGTCCACTACCACGGTCACCAACCGAGATTTCCACTGACACAGCCCCCCCTGGTGTAGCCAGAAGTTCTACAGCTTCTCCGACAGCGAAAACCACAACTCCCAAAAAGTGCCAGGAACAGAAGTCACGTCTACCAAACGATACGCACAGTGCACAACGATAAAAAACAAAAGCACAACTTGAGACAGCAGTTATGTGATTGCAACACAGCTCTTTGCTTTATCTGATACAATAACACCTCAGTGGTACAAAGTACATATTTATGTTTTTGTGGAAGCAGCTGATTTATCACTTCTAGAGGAGTGCATTCTACAAGTTGCTGAGGTCACCAGCTCAACATTCACAAAGATGACGATTCAAAATGGTGACATTTAAATTCATTTATTGCTCAAAAAAATGCATTCATTGCTTTGAGAACATCTATGGTCTCCCTGAGCTACTGCTCAGGTTTCAGGACGAGTAGCAAAGAACACAGGGCTAATTGTCAGTTTGAGCTGTGGAGTAAATGTGTTATAACCCTTGTGTTGTCCCTGCTTCCCCAGCTGTTGTGCTCACATAGTCCACCCCCATATTGGGTAACACCACGTAGAACCAATAGACAAGTGAGCAGCCCTTGCAGATGTATTTGTTACACCCACGGCACACGGTGTGAGGTTTTACAGTCCTTTTTCCTGGGGCATATCTGACACCTATTCCTCTTACTCTCACCCAGCCCCGGGGCTGCTGCTAGGCTATGGAGGAGGCCGGACACTTTCCCGGTCGGCGTCGTGGTCAGAGGAGCTCTTTGTGCGGCGGCGGCTTTTACAGCTTCCTGGCCCCATGTGGACAGCGTCCGTGCCGAGAGGGGATGTGCTCCCACTTCGTGACAGGCCGGAGTCATGAGAGCACCTGGCGCTCTAGGAACACCCTCCGCTTGTTCCGCTTGCCCGGCATCCAGTCGGGGTTGATCTCTCTCCATATCACAAAGGCGTTGGCAGGCATTACGAAAGTGTTGTGAAAAACGACCAGGGAGCCAGCAGCGGCAGTCATCCTCCTACCTTTAAACGTTCCGTCACCGCCGTCACGGAAGTTGTCCACCTTTATTTAGGTTGTAGTCGGAGCGATGATCGGTTTCCCGTCTCGCGGTGGCTGATGTCGGCCTCGGTGCCCGATTGATGCTCAGGACCACCATTATATTTTTCTTTGGGATGTGGACACAAAATTGGCGGTGGGCACGTGAATGCGAACTTGGATGAAAACACCTCTCTTCCCTTGACGCGAGCAGCCCGGTCAAGGGGAATGTGCTCGTCTGTTACCACACTTTAAAGTGCATTTAATATAAACTGATAAACTTCAAAATGATGCATGTACAGCACAGTTTCTATCATTACACCTACTGACTTTTAAATACTTGCACTTTCCAGGTTATTAAACTCAGTTGATGAGAAATGTCATTAAACTGAAAGAGGAAAAAATTACAGGGATAAGCGATAATAGCCAATGTTTGAACTTTACTCTTTTCCTTTCAGATGAGCCCACACCAACGCCTGAGGTCCCAACAACATCAGGCACAGCACAGCCAGGGTCCTACACAGTCACCACCCGAGATTTCTACTGACACAGCCCCCCCTGGTGGCAGCAAGTTCACCACAGCTTCTCCGACAGCGAAAACCGCAACCTCCCAAAGTGCCAGGTAAGTCACGTGCAAACGTTACACAGTGCACAACTGATAAAAAACAAAAGCACAACGAGACAGCAGTTATGTGATTACAACACAGCTCTTTACTTTATCTGATACAATAACACCTCAGTGGCACAAAGTATATTTATGTTTTTGTGGAGAACGCTGATTTATCACTTCTGGGAGTGCATTCTGCAAGTTTGCTGGTCCAACCGCTCAACATTCTAAAGATGTGATTCAAAATGGTGACGTTTAAGTTCATTTGTGCTCAAAATGCATTCATTGCTTTGAGAACATCACATGGTCTCCTGAGCTGCAACAGGTTTCAAGGGGACTGAAGTAACTTAAAGAACACAGGACGCCCCCTGGTGTCAGTTTGAGCTGTGGAGTAAATGTGTTACTTAACCCTTGTGTTGTCCTGCTTCCCCCGGCTGTTGGCCCCTCATAGTCCAACCCATATTAGGACGCACACGTAGGGCAATAGACAAGTGAGCAGCCCTTGCAGATGTGTTGTTACACCCGCGGTACTGCGGTGTGAGTTTTACAGTCCTTTTCCTGGGGCATATCTGACACCTATTCTCTTACTGCCTTGTTGGGGCTGCTGCTAGGGCTATGGAGGAGGCCGGACACTCGGGTCGGCGTCGTAGTCAAGGAAGCTCTTTGTGCGGCGGCGGCTTTACAGCCTTCACAACGCTGACGACGCGTCCGGTGCAGGGGATGCGCTCCCTTCGTGCGTGAACGAGGTCACGAGAGCCTTTCCCTGCACTCTGGAACACCCTCCGCTTGTTCCACTTCCCGGCATCAATCGGGTTGATCTCTCTCCACATATCACAGGCGTTGTGGAAAGGCGTCGAGAATGTTGTGAAAAACGACCAGGGGCCAGCTGGCAGTCATCCTCCTGCAGCTGTGCGTTCGATCACCTTGTCTAGGTTGTCCCACGCCACCTTTGTTGCGGTTGTGATCCCGGACTGATGGCGGTTTTCCAGTCCTCGCGGTCGCTGATGTCGGCCTCGGGGTGCCGTGTGCTCAGGAGCACCACATTCCTGTTTTTCTTTGGGATGTAGGACACCAGAGTGGCGGTGGGCGTGAATGCGAACTTGGATGAGAACACCTCTCTTCCCTTGACCGCGAGCAGCCCGGTCAAGGGAATGTGTGATGTTACCACACTTTAAAAGTTTAAGCACTAATATAAACTGATAAACTTCAAAATGATGCATGTACAGCACAGTTTCTATCATTACACCTACTGACTTTTAATGCACTTTCCAGGTTATTAAACTCAGTTGATGAGAAATGTCATTAAACTGAAAGGAAAAAAAAAAGAGTACAGGGATAGCGGTGTAGCCAATGTTTGAACTTACTCTTTTCCTTTCAGATGATGAGCCCACACCAGCATACGAGGTCCCAACAACATCCAGGCACAGCACGGCTGGGTCACTACACAGTCTGCCCAGTTTCTGACACAGCCCCCTGGTGGCAACAAGTTCACCACAGCTTCTCCGACTGTAACCACAACCTCCCAAAGTGCCAGGTAAGTCACGTGCAAAGCGTTACACAGTGCACAACTGATAAAAACAGCACAACGAGACAGTTATGTGATTACAACACAGCTCTTTACTTTATCTGATACAATAACACCTCAGTGAACAAAGTATTTATGTTTTTGTGGGCTTGTGATTTATCACTTCTGGGAGTGCATTCTGCAAGTTTGCTGGTCCACAGCTCACTTATTCACAAAGATGACGATTCAAAATGGGTGTCGTTTAAGTTCATTTTGTTAACTCAAATACATTATTGCTTTGAGAACATCACATGGATGCTCCTGAGCTTACAACAGGTTTCAAGAGGACTGAAGTAACTTAAAGAACACAGGACCCTGGTGTCAGTTTGAGCTGTGAGTAAATGTGTTGCACTTAATAGGCCTCAGTGGTTTTCATCACTTTGATTTTATTGGTAATTTAATACCTCAAACATAAAACTGCATGCTAAAGATATGAAGGTGAATATAAATATAGTTCAGCTGCACATGTGAATTCAAATCAAATCCATTAATCAGATTACTTGCAGGATTTGGTGCTACAAAGATATGAGAATACAAAATATGATTTAAAGGACATTCTTTGTGACAGAGTCACAAAAACTGTATATTTATGTCATCCGGGTTTACGGTTTGCTTCTCTTGGGGGTCACCTTTGTATTTCTGGCCTCGTCCAGGTCAGAGCAACTTCAAGGTGAGGGGATTGTTGTCTGTATTTATAGAAGACACATGTGGAACATGACTGATAGGTCTTACATTTTTAAAAGATTTGTTTTTGTGTATATCAGTTTTCTGATTTGTTCTTGATTTGTCTCAACAGTTTTCTATCCTGTCTAAAAAGCTAAAAAGCTCTAAAATAAAAACTGATTATTATTTATAATATAAAGTGTATTATTTCTCCTTTTCCTTCCCTGCAGTGAATTCTCGGAGCTGCAGCCTTGCTGGAGTTTTCCTGGTTGAGGGAGAACACCGTTACTCCCTCAGCCTCCCTGTGGCTCAGAAGGTGTGTGAGCAGCTTGAGGCCACCATGGCAACTCAGAACAAATTCGAGGAGGCCTACGATAAGACATGGAAACCTGCAGGTGAAACCACCAAGTCTTGTACAAAAGAGCTTCATTATTGTGAACAACAATTTTAATTTATCCTGAAGCTTTGTTAAAATCAAATGTACATTTTAAGCTGTTAGACATGTACAGAACCTCAGTTTTTCATATGATGTAATGTGTTTGTTTATGGTTACCTCAGAGACATCTGCATCAACACCGTCTCTAAGTGTGATAAAGAAAATGTCTTGTAATAACTTTTCTGTGTCCATTCAGGTTCGGCTGGATGACCAATAGAGCTCGCCATCCTCAGACAGTCGGCCAATAAATACTGTGCATGGAACATGACCGGCTTAGTGGTTTTCAACCCGATACAGCTGATGAACTCCTATGATGCCTGCTTTGATGACAAAGGTGACTATAACCACAGGAAATAGTCAGTTCCACTCATGTGAATTTGGTTTATATCTCAGTTCTGTTTGCGTCTCCATTTAGAATAGCATCTGCTTCCTGTACACCATGTTCCAGTCGGGCCTGAGAAGAACTGTGAAAAAAGCCTTTAAACCAGGTCAAGTTAAACTGTACGAATACAATATTTTCACCCTCAACTTAGTATACTCATATGTTACCACACTCAGCAACAGGCAAAAGCACAGCCAGGGTCCACTGGTCACCACCCGAGATTTCTGCTGCCACAGCCCCCTGGTGGCAGCAAGTTCACCACAGCCTCGACAGCGAAACACAACCTCCCAAGGGTGCCAGGTGAAGTCACGTGCAAGCGTTCCCCAGTGCACAACTGATAAAAACAAAAGCTGTAGAGACTAGCAGTTATGTGATTACAACACAGCTCTTTACTTTATCTGATACAACACCTCAGTG
Source organism: Hippoglossus stenolepis (assembly GCF_022539355.2). Lineage (NCBI taxonomy): Eukaryota > Metazoa > Chordata > Actinopteri > Pleuronectiformes > Pleuronectidae > Hippoglossus > Hippoglossus stenolepis. The sequence continues at coordinate 3,645,254 of NC_061492.1, forward strand.
GTACAAACTATATTTATGTTTTTGTGGAAGCAGCTGATTCATCACTTCTGAAGTGCATTCTGCAAGTTTGCTGGTCTCGCTCAACATTCACAAAGATGACGATTCAAAAAAATGGTGGCGTTAAGTTCATTTGTGCTCAAAATAAATTCATTGCTTTGAAACATCACATGGTCTCTGAGCTGCAACAGGTTTCAAGGGGACTGAAGTAACTTAAGAGGAGCACAGGGCAGCCCCTGGTGTCAGTTTGAGCTGGCAGAATAATGTGTTATAACCCTTGTGTTGTCCCTGCTTCCCCGGCTGTTGGCCCCCTCACATAGTCCACCCCATAGGACGCACGTAGGGCAATAGACAAGTGAGCAGCCCTTGCAGATGTGTTGTACAGCAGCACACGGTGTGAGTTTTACAGTCCTTTCCTGGGGCATATCTGACACCTATTCCTCTTACTGCCCGGCGGGAGGTTGCTGCTAGAGCTATGGAGGAGGTCGGACACTCGGAGTCAGCACGTCATAGTCAGGAGCTCTTTGTGCGGTGGCGCTTTACAGCCTTCACAGCCGCGGCGGGCGCGATCGTGCGGGGATCGCTCCCTTCGTGCGATGAACGGAGTCACGAGCCTTTCCCAACTGCTCTAGGAGACACCCTCCGCTTGTTTCGCTTGCCCGGCATCCAGTCGGGGTTGATCCTCTCCATATCACGGCGTTGTGGGAAGAGGCGTCGAGAATGTTGTGAATGACGACCAGGGGCCACGCGCCTTGATCATCCTCCTGCAGCTGTGCGTTCGATCACCTTGTCTGGGTTGTCCACGCCACCTTTGTTGCGGTTGTAGTCCGGGCGATGAGCGGTTTCCAGTCCTCGCGATGCAATGATGTCAGCCTCGGGGTGCCGTGTGCTCAGAGCACCACATTCCCTATTTTCTTTGGGATGTAGGACACCAGAGTGGCGGTGGGCGTGAATGCGAACTTGGATGAGAACACCTCTCTTCCCTTGACCGCGAGCAGCCCGGTCAAGGGAATGTGTGATGTTACCACACTTTAAAAGTTTAAGCACTAATATAAGCAGTCAACTTCAAAATGATGCATGTACAACACAGTTTCTATCATTACACCTACTGACTTTTAAATACTTGCACTTTCCAGGTTATTAAACTCAGTTGATGAGAAATGTCATTAAACTGAAAGAGGAAAAAATTACAGGGATAAGCGATAATAGCCAATGTTTGAACTTTACTCTTTTCCTTTCAGATGAGCCCACACCAACGCCTGAGGTCCCAACAACATCAGGCACAGCACAGCCAGGGTCCACTACACAGTCACCACCCGAGATTTCTACTGACACAGCCCCCCCTGGTGGCAGCAAGTTCACCACAGCTTCTCCGACAGCGAAACCGCAACCTCCCAAAGTGCCAGGTAAGTCACGTGCAAACGTTACACAGTGCACAACTGATAAAAAACAAAAGCACAACGAGACAGCAGTTATGTGATTACAACACAGCTCTTTACTTTATCTGATACAATAACACCTCAGTGGTACAAACTATATTTATGTTTTTGTGGAGAACGCTGATTTATCACTTCTGGGAGTGCATTCTGCAAGTTTGCTGGTCACCCGCTCAACATTCACAAAGATGACGATTCAAAATGGTGACGTTTAAGTTCATTTGTGCTCAAATGCATTCATTGCTTTGAGAACATCACATGGTCTCTAATTTCACAACAGGTTTCAAGGGGACTGAAGTAACTTAAAGAACACAGGACGCCCCCTGGTGTCAGTTTGAGCTGTGGAGTAAATGTGTTACTTAACCCTTGTGTTGTCCCTGCTTCCCCCGGCTGTTGGCCCCCTCACATAGTCCACCCCATATTAGGACGCACACGTAGGGCAATAGACAAGTGAGCAGCCCTTGCAGATGTATTTGTTACACCCGCGGCACACGGTGTGAGTTTTACAGTCCTTTTTCCTGGGGCATATCTGACACCTATTCCTCTTTTCGCCCGGCCAGTTGCTGGGCTATGGAGGAGCGGACACTACGAGGTCGGCATCATAGTCAGAGCTCTTTGTGCGGTGGCGGCTTTGCAACCTTCCTAACAGCGTGGGAGCCCAGCGTCCATGCGAGATCGCTCCTTCGTGCGATGAGCCCAGGTCACGAGCCTTTCCCAGCTGCTCTGAACACCCTCCGCTTGTTCATGCCGGCATCAGCGGGGTTGATCCTCTCCATATCACGGCGTTGTGGGAAGAGGCGTCGGGAATGTTGTGAATGACGACCAGGAGACCCAGCGGCAGTCATCTTCCTGCAGCTGTACGTTCCGATCACCTTGTCTGGGTTGTCCACGCCACCTTTGTTGCGGTTGTAGTCCCGGACGATGAGTAGTCCTCATGATCAGCAGCTGATGTCGACCTCGGGGGTGCAGTGCTCAGGAGCACCACATTCCTGTTTTTCTTTGGGATGTAGGACACCAGAGTGGCGGTGGGCGTGAATGCGAACTTGGATGAGAACACCTCTCTTCCCTTGACCGCGAGCAGCCCGGTCAAGGGAATGTGTGATGTTACCACACTTTAAAAGTTTAAGCACTAATATAAACTGATAAACTTCAAAATGATGCATGTACAGCACAGTTTCTATCATTACACCTACTGACTTTTAAATACTTGCACTTTCCAGGTTATTAAACTCAGTTGATGAGAAATGTCATTAAACTGAAAGAGGAAAAAATTACAGGGATAGCGATGTAGCCAATGTTTGAACTTTACTCTTTTCCTTTCAGATGAGCCCACCAACGCCTGAGGTCCAACAACATCGGAGGCTGCTTTGGCTTCAGGGTCCTCACAGTCACCACCGAGATTTCTGCTGACACAGCCCCCTGGTGGCAACAAGTTCACCACACCTTCTCGACAGCGAAACCTAGCATCCCAAAGTGCCAGGTAAGTCCGTGCAAAGCGTTACACAGTGCACACCTGATAAAAACAAAAGCACGAGACAGCAGTTATGTGATTACAACACAGCTCTTTACTTTGTCTGATGCAATAACACCTCAGTGGTACAAACTATATTGATGTTTTCTAGTAAGAACTGTGATTTATCACTTCTGGGAGTGCATTCTGCAAGTTTGCTGGTCCACCCGCTCAACATTCACAAAGATGACGATTCAAAATGGTGACGTTTAAGTTCATTTGTGCTCAAAATGCATTCATTGCTTTGAGAACATCACATGGTCTCCTGAGCTGCAACAGGTTTCAAGGGGACTGAAGTAACTTAAAGAACACAGGACGCCCCCTGGTGTCAGTTTGAGCTGTGGAGTAAATGTGTTACTTAACCCTTGTGTTGTCCCTGCTTCCCCCGGCTGTTGGCCCCCTCACATAGTCCACCCCATATTAGGACGCACACGTAGGGCAATAGACAAGTGAGCAGCCCTTGCAGATGTATTTGTTACACCCGCGGCACACGGTGTGAGTTTTACAGTCCTTTTTCCTAGGGCATGACACCTATTCCTCTTACTGCCCGGCGGGGCACCTGCTGGGAGCTATGGAGGCCGGACACTCCCGGGTCAGAACGTCGTGGTCAGGAGCTCTTTGTGCGGCGCGGCGGCAGCTTTACCTTCTGGCCGCGACCCGGGCGCATCACGTGCAGAGATGCGCTCACTTCGTGCGATGAGCGGAGTCACAAAGAGCCTTTCCCAGCTGCTCTGGAACGCCCTCCGCTTGTTCGCTTGCCGAAGCATCCAGTGGGGGTTGATCTCTGTCCATATCACGGCGTTGTAGGAAGCTGTCAAATGTTGTGAAAAACGACCAGGGGTGTAGCGCGGTCATCCCTCCCTGCAGCTATGCGTTCGATCACCTTGTCCTAGGTTGTCCACGCCACCTTTGTTGCGGTTGTAGTCGGACGATGAGCGGTTTCCAGTCTCGCGGTCGCTGATGTCGGCCTCGGGTGCCGTGTGCTCAGGAGCACCATTCTTGTTTCTTTGGGATAGCAGGACACCAGAGTGGCGGTGGGCGTGAATGCAGGCTTGGATGAGAACACCTCTCTTCCCTTGTTATGACAACCGGTCAAGGGAATGTGTGATGTTACCACACTTTAAAAGTTTAAGCACTAATATAAACTGATAAACTTCAAAATGATGCATGTACAGCACAGTTTCTATCATTACACCTACTGACTTTTAAATACTTGCACTTTCCAGGTTATTAAACTCAGTTGATGAGAAATGTCATTAAACTGAAAGAGGAAAAAATTACAGGGATAAGCGATAATAGCCAATGTTTGAACTTTACTCTTTTCCTTTCAGATGAGCCCACACCAACGCCTGAGGTCCCAACAACATCAGGCACAGCACAGCCAGGGTCCACTACACAGTCACCACCCGAGATTTCTCTTATTACAGCCCCCTGGTGGCAGCATTCACCACAGCTTCTCCGACAGCGAAAGCCACAACCTCCCAAAGTGTAAGGTGAAGTCCATTTAAGCGTTACACAGTGCACAACTGATAAAAAACAAAAGCACAACGAGACAGCAGTTATGTGATTACAACACAGCTCTTTACTTTATCTGATACAATAACACCTCAGTGGTACAAACTATATTTATGTTTTTGTGGAGAACGCTGATTTATCACTTCTGGGAGTGCATTCTGCAAGTTTGCTGGTCCACCCGCTCAACATTCACAAAGATGACGATTCAAAATGGTGACGTTTAAGTTCATTTGTGCTCAAAATGCATTCATTGCTTTGAGAACATCACATGGTCTCCTGAGCTGCAACAGGTTTCAAGGGGACTGAAGTAACTTAAAGAACACAGGACGCCCCCTGGTGTCAGTTTGAGCTGTGGAGTAAATGTGTTACTTAACCCTTGTGCCTGTTCCCGGCTGTTGGCCCCCTCATAGTCCATTCTTATTGGGGACATCACACATTATTTGGGATAATAAAGATGATCTAAGAATCATACAGTTATTGTTTGTTTTGCCGTGCACACGATGTGGGTTTTGCAGTCACATTCTCAAGTTACATCATTTATTTTTCAAGCCAAGGCAGGGTTTTGCCATCTCAAGAAGGTGCAAGAGGCCAGTTCTTGGCGACGATCAGGTCAGGAGCTCTTTGTGCGGTGGCATTCCACAACCTTCACAACCGCGGCGGGCACGTCCATGCGAGGATGCGCTCCCTTGGGTGCGTGGGCGGGTCAGAGCCTTTCCCAGCGCTGCTCTGCAGACACCCTCCGCTTGTTCGCTTGCCCGGCATCCAGTCGGGGTTGATCACTCTCCATATCCACGGCGTTGTAGGAAGAGAGCGATGAAGTATTTGGCGAATGGCGACCGAGGTAGCCATGTGATCATCTCCTGCAGCATGCGTTCGATCACCTTGTCTGGAGTTGTCCACGCGCCACCTTTGTTGCGGTTGTGACCAGGGCGATGGCGGTTCCAGTCTCGCGGCCGTGATGTCGGCCGCCGAGGAGTGCCGTGTGCTCAGGAGCACCACATTCCTTTGTTTTTCTTTTGGGATGTAGGACACCAGAGTGGCGGTGGGCGTGAGATGCGAACTTGGATGAGAACACCTCTCTTCCCTTGACCGCGAGCAGCCGGTCAGGGGGTGTGTGATGTTACCACACTTTAAAAGTTTAGCACTAATATAAACTGATAAACTTCAATGATGCATGTGCTTTAGTTTCTGTCATTACACCTACTGACTTTCAATCTTGCACTTTCCAGGTTATTAAACTCAGTTGATGAGAAATGTCATTAAACTGAAAGGAAAAATGACAGGGATAAGCACGATAAAAGCCAATGTTTGAACTTTACTCTTTTCCTTTCAGATGAGCCCCTGAGGTCCCAACAACATCAGGCACAGCACAGCTCAGGGTCCACTACACAGTCACCACCGGGAATTTCTGCTGACACAGCCTGTTGTCAACAAGTTCTGCACCTTCTCCGACAGCGAAACCACAACCTCCCAAAGTACCAGGTAAGTCACGTGCAAGCGTTACACAGTGCACCTGATAAAAAACAAAAGCACAGGGCAAGCAGAATTATGTGATTACAGCACAGCTCTTTACTTTATCTGATACAGTAACACCTCAGTGGTACAAACTATGTCTGATGTTTTTGTGGAGGAGCAACTAGTTATCACTTCTGGGAGTGCATTCTGCAAGTTTGCTGGTCACCGCTCAACATTTGCAAAGATGACGATTCAAAATGGTGATGTTTAAGTTCATTTTGTGCTCAAAATCATTCATTGCTCACAAGACATCACATGGTCTCCTGAGCTGCAACAGGTTTCAAGGGACTGAAGTAACTTAAAAAACAGGACGCCCCCTGGTGTCAGTTTTGAGCTGTGGAGTAAAAATGTGTGCCAACCTTGTGTTGTCCTGGTTCCCCGGCTGTTGGCCCCCTCATGAGTCACCCCCATATTGGGCCTTTTCACGTAGGGCAATAGACAAGTGAGCAGCCACTTGCAGAATATTTGTTACACCGGCACACGGTGTGAGTTTTACAGTCCTTTCTATGAGGCCTGTGACACCTATTCCTCTTACTCGCTTGGCGGGGCTACTGCTAGGAGGCGGACACTCGGGTCGGCGTGCGTAGTCAGGAGCTCTTTGTGCGGCGCGGCTACCTTCACAACCGCGGCCGGGCGCATCCGTGCGAGATCGCTCCCTTGCGTGCGATGAGCGGAGTCACGAAACGCTTCCCAACTGCTCACAAGGAACACCCTCCGCTTGTTCCGCTTGCCGGCATCCAGTCGGGGTTGATCTCTGTCCATATCACGGCGTTGTAGGAAGAAGGCGTCGAAGAATGTTGTGAAAAAGAGCGACCGAGGGCCATGCAGTCTCATCCTCCTGCGGCTGTCACGTTCCGATCACCTTGTCTAGGTTGTCACATGCACCTTTGTTCTTGGTTTGTGGTCGAGACGATGGCGGTTTCAGTCCTCTGTGGTCGCTGATGTCGGCCTCCGGGGTGCCGTGTGCTCCAGGAGCACCACATTCTGTTTTTCTTTAAGGATGTAGGACACCAGAGTGAGCGTTGGAAGTCAATGCGGAACGGATGAAGACACCTCTCTTCCATGAGAGCGCGAGCAGCGGTCAAGGGAGTGTGTGATGTTACCACACTTTAAAAGTTTAAACACTAATATGAACTGATAAACTTCAAAATGATGCATGTACAGCACAGTTTCTATCATTACACCTACTGACTTACCATCTTGCCTTTCCAGGTTATTAAACTCAGTTGATGGTAATCATTAAACTGAAAGAGGAGAAAAAAATTACAGGGATAGCGGCTATGTAGTGTTTGAACTTTACTCTTTTCCTTTCAGATGAGCCCACACCAACGCCTGAGGTCCCAGCAACATCCAGGCACAGCACAGCCCAGGGTCCACTACACAGTCACCACCCGAGATTTCTACTGACACAGCCCCCCCTGGTGGCAGCAAGTTCACCACAGCTTCTCCGACAGCGAAACCGCAACCTCCCAAAGTGCCAGGTAAGTCACGTGCAAACGTTACACAGTGCACAACTGATAAAAGCAAAAAATCTGCTTGAGGCAACAGTTATGTGGTTACAGCAGCTCTTTACTTTTATCTGATACAATAACACCTCAGTGGTACAAACTATATTTATGTTTGTGGAGAAGCAGCTGATTCATCACTTCTCGAAGTGCATTCCCTGCAAGTTTGCTGGTCCACCATCAGCATTCACAAAGATGGCCCCGATTCAAAATGGTGACGTTTAAGTTCATTTTATTAAAATGCATTCATTGCTTGAGAACATCACATGGTCTCTGAGCTGCAACAGGTTTCAAGGGGGACTGGTAACCCAAGAACACAGGACACCCCTGGTGTCAGTTTGAGCTGGCTGGAGTAAATGTGTTATAACCCTTGTGTTGTCCCTGCTTCCCCGGCTGTTGGCCCCCTCACATAGTCCACCCCATATTAGGGCGCGACAAGTGAGCAGCCCTTGCAGATGTATTTGTTACACCGCGGCACACGGTGTCGAGTTTTTACAGTCCTTTTCCTGGGGCATA